>NW_028301565.1:14965000-15115000 GCF_042242905.1 Orbicella faveolata
TAATACTTGAAACTGATAGAGAAATTTTAATATTGTTTTATTTCAGCAGTATCATCAAGGCCTTAACAGACGTCATCGCTTAAAACATGGTTAGGAAAGGTTCATAGCAATAAAGTCACACGCACGCTGTTTCCGGCTTCCTGGTTGTCGCTTTCTTGTCCCTCCAAATTGTTCGCTTCCTTATATTCACTTCCTATCTAGTCGCTTCCATGCTTCCGTAGCATGTAATTGACAGTTGCGTGACTCTGTGATCATGAAACAAACTCAAATTTACATTCGAAAGTGAAACTGAAAGATCGACACCACGCTCAAGAAAGTCACAGCTTCCCATTTTCTCTCTGGCCAGTTACACCAGATTGCATTTCGAAGCGTTCTCCATTCCCAAAGCGATCTTGATTTGCAAGAGAATTGCAGCGATTACTCGGCACTCAGCTGTAACTTCTGAAGTGAGGATACGCGATGCAGAATTACCGGCACTCTCTTTGGAGCGTCTTGAGCAAATGTCGCCCCAGGTGTGTTGAAAGAGTTTACGGAAGCATGGAACCGATTTGGAAAATGCTAATATCTAAGGTTTCTATTGCTGGAAGACAGACTAGACATTTTATTGATCCATTCTTCGCAACCTATTTTGACGAAGGAAAGATTATTCAAAACAAACTGGATCGCTTGGGCAACCATTCTTCCCTGTGTAATGTGATAGCGACGATTGTTAATTTTGCGGCCGCGTTGTTGAAGACTGCTGTTGCAGTCGAATGCTTCTATCATTTCAGACCTTATTACTGGGTGATCTTGAAGATCTTTTTTCAACTCGTATGTGTTATCGGCAGAGGAACAAGCACGACCATTGTGGCTATGGCGGCTGTCTTGAAGTGGATCGTGATTATGACTCTACGATTGACCTCAAGGATCTTTGTGGGGTTAACAACAATCGTCGTTTACGTTTTTTCTTGGCTGGCACCAACTGCCTTACTTGCTTTAAATGGTATTGTCCGTGTTGCAAAATTCCTAACAACACCAGCTAGAGGACTAGCTATCGTTTCAAGGACTGACGACTGGAAGCTTTTTCTGCAATTGTGCTTTTTGTGTGTCGTTATTATCACAGTGACAGTGCTTTGGCGACGTAGCACCAACCGTGGCCCGCACTCGTCATCAAGAAACGGTGGGTAACAAATATGAAATAGCCTGTAAATCACTCTAACATTCTATTGTCTGGCGGACCGGCAGAACCGACTGACAGAGTGACTAACCGGCTGACCGACCGATATGATGACTGACTGACAGACAGACAGACTGACTGACAGACAGACAGACTGACTGACTGACTGACTGACTGACTGACTGACTGACAGACTGACAGACTGACCGACCGACTGACTGAGTGAGTGACTGTCGCATGGACGGCGGACGGACGGGAAGAAAGAAATATTCTCATCTTATACTTATCATTTCTTTCCATCTCATTTCATTTCATTTTAAAACAACAGTCCTCCCAGACCCACCAGTTAGCAGCAGCAGCCGGCCTATTCCATACTGTTGGCAGTATAAGGAATCAGATTCCTACCGGTGGAGCAACTTCGGTCACATCGATAATGTTGCTTTTGAAAAGCTGTTCTGTGACGTAGAAAATCTCCAAGTGAACGTAGTCCTTAAAGATACCAGTTCTTTGAGGTGAGAGGAAATAATATAACCTCTAGCTATGAACTCTTGGAAATTTCACTTGGGAGATATCATCTCATGATCTGATATTTCCCAGTTTTGGCTGCATCGTAATACTTAAGATAGAATCAGTCGCTTTCCTTGACTTGCAGGCTTTCACGGTGCCATTTTCTATTTCAGGGGATTGAATTTATCATCAGGACAGGTGACTGTCAACTTTGAACACAAGTTCATGCAGTTCGGCTCTTCTGCCCAGTTCTTGCTACGCCGCCTCTCTACACCGTCTTACACTAAATGGGTGTGGTACTGGAAAGACGATGACGGATGGAAGAAGTACGCTAAAACGAGGGTAGATACGATTCTCCTCTTACTTTTATTCAAGACTGAGGGACCGGTCATTATTTATCGGGGGGGGGGGGGGGAGGGTGGGAGGATTTTCCGCTAAAAACAGTAACATTTAGCCGATCCCACTTTAAATGTTACTTTATTGGAGTGATGCTCCCTCATAACTCTTGATAAATTTCATGATCCCCCGACCCGATTTCTTTGCACACATATACACCTTTCGCCGTGTATATTAAGAGTCCCTGTCCATAAAAATGGAAAATAACTCGGCAAGGGTCAAAAATTCGATTTCGCTCATATTTTCATGGTAGATAGGCTAGGGCATGACAAAAACTACTGGATAGTTTTTTTGGCAAAATATCCTTTTATTTCAAAGAAATATGCAAATTACCAACTTCCGTTAAAATTGTCATTTGACGCACCATTTTATTAAACAAGTTTGAGAGCCTCGCATGCAAAACCACATTATTCTTCCGTCTCTAAAACACTCAAATATTTTTGTGCAATGTTTAAATGTGTACTGGGTTGGTTTTAGGGAATGTTGCGTTGTCTTTTTGGGTGTAAAATAATTAAATTTCGAAGACATGTATTTCATTCACTTAAAAGTACTTCGTGTATATAATTAATTTTCACCATGTGCGAAACCTTCAAATGGTTTAAGCTTCTGGTGGTTGAATCGCACAAGGATGATCTACAGATTCCTGTAAAAATTTCTTTGGGCAGATGACTGTGAGCGACGCGAGAGCTTTTCAAAGTACGCTAAAAATGCAAATATTTGACCATTCCCTCGTCAAATTTCAATTTACGGGTTAGACGTAAATTTTAGCATGCGCCACATGACTTGACCAATGTTAAGTTGAAATAGACACAGAGCTGATAATTTCGAAATGTTCTAACCTCATTTGTTGTAAAAGGCAGGTCCAAAACCGATTTGACGTGTTTCTCTCACCACTCGTCGCACATAAAGCAGAAGTTTGCTTTTGTTTACATAAAGTCCGATGTACATCGCCAACTGTCAATCATAATCACCACTGCATCTAAGTCAAAAACGGCTGAGTCATTTGTAGATAGTTGCTTGCTTTGCACTACACCAAAATATTACGTTTGATCATCATGGTTTGATGGCTCTAATCCTTGCTTGCAGCGGTTCCTTGTTCGTCACGCAATACTGTCATCCCATTTTAGGGGGTAGGGATAGGACAATTTCTATCCTAATACATAAGGCTCCGCAAGGCTGGGAACCATTGGGAGCACACAGTCGTGTTGAGTAGGGAGAGATTAAGTTAAGAAATGAGAAGAATGAATAGTTTACAAATTACCCCTGTTGTTATCTTTAACTCGACCACCGCTACCTACATGCCCTGCGCTGAATACTGTAACGCTAAACTCATACCTAAGTCTTTTCGCCCTGTGGAATTATTTTTGGTTTACATGTAATACAGTGGGCTACCCCCGGCGAAATGGGTGGTGACCGTTTAATGGGGCTAGCCGCTTAAATAGAGGTTGGTGTACCTTGAATATTTAATTTTTCACTATCGGTTTATAAATTTCTTGGTGAACATGGAGTCAATTCAAGACAATCATGACAGACGTGTATTTGAATTATCACTCGTCATGCACCTTCAATTTCAGACTCTTATCTGCCATCGCCCTTTCCAAAACAAAGTGTTTAAATTTTGGGTGGCCGCTGAATAGGGGTAAAGGCAATAATGAAACCCTTACCGGAACGACCAAATGGTGGCCGCAGAGGTAACCGGTCAATAGGTGTTTTATTTACAATATTTTACTGAAAATAATTTTGGACTCTATTGACAACAGTCCTCTATTTTCTGTTACAAACATAGCAATGCCTCGCCACTAGGCAAACAAAATACGTCAAATAAAATGGCCTGGTCAGGGCTATTTACTCACGTAATTACTAGTTAAATTTAGTCTGTTTTTCTCATGAATTAGACACGTTGTGATTTCCTATTTTTATTTCAGCTAGTTCTTGCTTCATTGATCTATAATTTGTTTCATGGCGATTTTTTTAAAATTCTAGTGAGTACAGGCACTAGCTTCATCAGCTGTTGTCTGAAACATCAAAACGTACAACAAACGTGATTTGGACCGAGGCAACGTACACTATAGAATACGATTATATAAATATACACATATTATTATATATATGAACAAACAGATGAAGAATAATTAAATTGTTTCATTTATCGTGAGAGTGCTCTATACAAAATGGATCAAAATGTGCAGCATATGCCGTGACAGCATTGTGTGACGAACAAATAACGGCTGTAAGATTGTGCTGCACCGACACGCTTATCAGCAATGGTCAGCAGTCGATCAAACGTATTATTTTGGCGCAGTGCAAAGCAAGCAACTATCTACAAATGACTCAGCCGTTTTTGACTTAGATGCAGTCATGTTCATATGTGCAGAAAGATGGTCACAGATTCATGATATTCGACCAATAATAGGTTGACAGTTGGCGATGTACATCGGACGTTAACCTGTAAGCAAAAGCAAACTTCTGCTTTATGTGCGACGAATGGTGAAAGATCGACTAGAAACACGTCAAATCGGCTTTGAACCCGCCTTTTGCAACAAATAAGGTTAGAACATTTCGAAATTATCAGCTGTGTCTGTTTCAACTTATTATAGGTCAAATGATGTGGCGCATGCTAAAATTTACGTCTAACCCGTTAATTGAAATTTGACGACGGATGGTCAAATATTTGCATTTTTGACGTACTTTGAAAAGCTCTCGCGTCGCTCACAATCATTTGCCCAAAGAAATTTTTACAGGAATCTGTAGATCATTCTTCTGCGATTCAACCACCAGAAGCTTAAACCATTTGAAGGTTTCGCACATGGTGAAAATCAATTATATTCACGAAGTGCTTTTAAGTGAATGAAATACATGTCTTCGAAATTTAATTATTTTACACCCAAAAAGACAACGCAACATTCCCTAAAACCAACCCAGTACACATTTAAACATTGCACAAAAATATTTGAGTGTTTTAGAGACGGAAGAATAATGTGGTTTTGCATGCGAGGCTCTCAAATTTGTTTAATAAAATGGTGCGTCAAATGACGATTTTAACGGAAGTTGGTAATTTGCATATTTCTTTGAAATAAAAAGATATTTTGCCAAAAAAACTATCCAGTAGTTTTTGTCATGCCCTAGCCTATCTACCATAAGAATATGAGCGAAATCGAATTTTCGACCCTTGCCGCGAAATTAAGAATTTGTCTGATTTTTACAGGCAGGCACTCTTAAGTGCTTTTAAGGCCATATGAAAGCACTATCTCTAACAATGACGTTCTTACAGTGTAATGAAGCCGCCATGGTGCAGTCTCTTGATCCGTGTCTCTTGCTAGTCTGGATCTCGATACCTGATCAGGGTTCTTAGCAAAAGTGTCTAATAAACTATAACAAGCGACGTAAATAAAAGCGAGGTCCGAGGAAGCAAGCCAATCTAGGGGGTGTCCGAGGACATGTTCCCGCGGAAAATTTTGAAATTGTAGGTTGCCAAAGATGCGATTTCATGCTTTTTTTGGGGGGGGGGGGGGGGGGGGCCATAGTGTTACGGAAAAATGAGTTGTTTATGATCATAAAATTAGACGTAGCAAGTAGCGCTGTTTCACATTTTTAAATACTATTATTTTCTTCCTGCAACGTCTCAGTCTGTAAGTCTTAATTTATGGTTATATGAGAGCAAATTTTATTAAAATTCGATTTTACACCCTTTGGAATTCCGCCGTTCTACTGAGAACCCTGTGACTGATGTCAGTTGACATACCAGCAATCTAGCCATGCCAAGTGCTTGGAAACCGCAAATTTACTTTTTAGAGAGCGAAATAGGCGTCCACCAAGTCTGTATGGGCATGTGACATTTAGCAGTTCCGGGCAGTTTGGGCTCTAAGTTATGACTGATCCCCCCTTCTGTTATCCTAAAAATCAAATGATCCCCCCCCCCCCCAGGTTAATTTATTGTTGCGGAGCGAGCGGAGCGAGCGAGCAGCAACATAATCAGGATTTAAGAAGAATATATAGAAGGGGGTACGAATTCTCGAATTCATCACTTTTTACCAGAATGCATTGCAGTTAACCAGACTGCACTGCGCCACTTTTACTGGAGTACATTGCGCCACGAACAACACGAGGATGTCATACTCGTCGAGCCGTCGTCCTTTTTCGCGTGGATTCCACTGAGAAAGTTTGCTCTGATTTACCTGTAAAGCGATGTGAAGGAGATCGTGCTTGACTTTCACAACCCTTGCTATGCAGTATGTGAAAGTTTGTAAATCTGGACGATTAATTGTGACATCTTAATCTTAGTATGTCATTTCTTAGCAGTCTCGTCTCCTTCGCCGAATTCTTAAATGAAGAGAAATCGTCGTTACTAAAGCCTGTAGAATAATTAAAACAAACGAAAACCGTGGAACACGCTGATTTCATAAATGCTGCAATCTATTCCTTTTCATCGAAACATGAATTTAAGCTAAAGCTTGAGCATTTTCACACATCGCGGTGGACACGTTCTCGACACAGTCTGTGTGTTCTTCTGTCGAGTTCTAGAGATATTTAATGCGTGCCAGTACAGAATTTATAACTTAGATTTCTACTCCTACAATTTCCACATCTTTCGATTTTCGCGATCTGGTAAAGGAGAGGCTGATGTGTATCGTTTTATGTCCAAACATACTTCAGATTACAATGTGCTTTTTTGTCTCGATCCTTTGACACACCTCGCCATCGATGCGTCATCATGCATGAAGTTGATGCATACAACGACAGATTTTAAGTGACACCACGATTTGACACTACTTTGAGAAATAACAGTTAATGTAAGTCTTGGAACGCGCAGGTAAATGAATCACGGCGTTAAATATGTCACTATCAACAGAATGTGCCGCAGCATTACTATCTTTTAGATACCCTAGTTGTGCGCTTGGCTAAATTTATATATTGTTTTATTGTTAGCTTAGAAAACGCCCAGAATTTAACTCATAACTGGAGGTTTCAGCACCTACCTATCCAGGCTGCATATCAGGGCGTTGAACGCTGAATTGAGATACCATAACTTTTTTTATTCGTGGTATCTTTATCTAGCAGGCAATCTTCGGGTAGAGGGTTTTAATGGCTTTGCAGAATTTTTTTTTTCTTCTTTTGTTTTTTTGTTGTCTCTAAGCAATCTCCCGGAACAGGGCAAGAGGACATAGAGGCCGCATATCTTAAGAACGAACAAATTTACTTCTTTCAAATCCGCGCTTTTGATTACATGATCGTATTCTACGAGACATCCATGTACCAGCAGAATATTAATCAGTTTACCAAGAGAAGCGTCAGGAGAAGACCGCTGTTTGTATCTGAGTCTGTATTGGAGACTTCACAGAGGTGAGTGGACATTAACTACACAATTACAGTTACCATAACTACATGAAACTACTCTGCTGGTTTTAAAAAAATGGCCGTGTTTTTTCTCAAAGTTTCGATGCATTAGCAACGATATCATAATACCCATTTGCGCCAGAAGTGTTCAAAGAGGCGAGGAAGCGAGATGAAAGAAAGAGATAGGCTTGCTCTCAATGGAAAAGGAGAGGAGGCAGAGTAAAGGTGGACTTTCACGTGCTTCGTCAAGGGGAGTGGGTGCATCAATATATATTATATTTCCCAGTAATAAGAGATGTCAGATTCGAATCCTCGGGCTCCTTCGGGGCAGATTGATGTCAGTACATTGTTTACTCCTTTCCTTAAATTTTTCCTGCGTTGTTACGATCCCATGTGGAAAAAAGATGGCGGTTTTCAATTTACCAGTAGCCATCTCTTTCCCTACGGAGGATTATTTCACAGTATTGTTTAATTACTATCTGTGTCTTTGTTGTTGGCATTTCGCAAATAAGCTGTTTTAAATTGTTGCAGCCGCTGCTTTCATAGGATTCGTTACAAAACACCAACACTGACGATACAGCTGATGAGCATTTCCTCTATTATTTTAAACATTTCTTTTTGCTTTCTCCGTCTTATTCTAGTGATTTGAAGGGTGAAGATACGGATTTTGAACGAATCATCATGAAATGTGACAGTAGAGAATTTCAAACTGTGTTCAAACTTTTTCACTCAACAATTCCGGAATCCAAGGCCAAGATAAGGAGGGTAGAGAGGATCAAAAATGACTTCTTACTTGAGAGATACAACAGGTATATGTATGTATGAACCACGATAGTGTGTGCTATTTTTGTAAACAGATCTGCGGGGAGTTCTTGGAGACGAGGGCGTGAAAATAGTCTCTATGAATTTGGACTCTCCACGTAACCGAAGAATGTTTAGGCCTGAGTCTAGTGAGAACATGGGCGACTTTCGCGGCAAAGTTATTAGTTTCTTAAGAAACTGTTGGGCTGCATGGGTCGGCACTAAAAAATATTTAGCTATTTATGAACGTGAATTCGATAAAGGCAGGAGCCATAATCGGGGACGGAGTCGCGTGTTTGTGAAGCTAACGTTTTGAGCGTTAGCCCTTTGTTAGAGCAAAGATCGTAGAGTCTCTACTCTGACGAAAGACTAGATTAGACTGCTTGACATATTTGCTAAAGGAAGAAGGATGGTGAAGAATGGAGAAGATTAACACGGATCATAAACGACGAACTTGAACTTTTAAAGTTTCGCAAACCGTGACGTAACTCACTAGTGAAGACTCACTTGTTTCTAGAGATCTATAAATCACCATACACTCTGATGATCCGGCTGCAAGTCAGTTAATCCCGTTTTATCTTTCCTTATTTAGAAAGCGCGAACAAATGAAAAAGAAACTAAAAGCCTCCAACTGTGACAAAATCGAAAAGTTACTTTTTCATGGCACGACACAGGATGTTATTGACGCCATCTGCAAACAGAACTTTGATCACAGGATGCGAGGGAAAAACGGAACAGTGTACGGTGAAGGCAGCTACTTTGCTGTGAAGGCCTCGTACAGTAATAACTACAGTAGCCAGAGTGGAGAGAAAACGAGGTTCATGTTCCTAGCTAGTGTGCTAACGGGAGAGTACACGCTTGGAACACATGACTTTCGTCGACCCCCCCTGAAAGATCCAAATAATCCTGCAAGTGACCTGTACGACTCGTGCGTTGACAACGAAGAAGAGCCAAATATTTTTGTCATTTTTAATGACGAACAGTGTTATCCTTCATATTTGATTAAGTATTGTTTACAATAGCTTTAAATATGTACTGCAGACTGACCAAACTGGTCTTCTAAAACTGAAAGAACGGATTTGCAGAACGTTTCAAAACATACGATTTAGTCCGAATAGAATTGACCAGTACACTGAAATGTATAGGTTTTCTTTTCCAGTAAAGGACACTGCCAATTATAGCAAACGGCACTTAGGCGTTTAACTATAAGAAATCAAACTTAAAAAAGAAACATGCGGGAAAATGTAGAGAACCCAAGTCACGGTTCGCTTCATTCTTTCTTTTAATTGGCCAGAAACAAAGCAGCATATTCGTTCTTATTGGTTAGGTCAGTTTCCCAGCATTAGGCTTTCCACTTTCACTGAGTGCGTTTCATTTCCCAGTATGAGTTAACGTGTTAATGAGTTCATGATAGCAAACTAATAAACGTCGTTTGATGTTGCTCTTGAGTTGAATTTAATTAGGTTGCCTGGTAGGTACTAGCGTAGGTATATTAAACCGATCCCAGCGAACATCTTGGAGACGAGTGCGGATTTAGCGGTAGGTATTTAGCGTGCCAAAGCAAGTTGGCACGCTCAAAAAAATCGGACCAGATTACTTTGGCAGACTAGACTACGCATATATCTATTTAACAGGGATGTTATATCACTACAGAATACATTGCTTACAAAGTCAGCAGCAAACCTGGTAGAGAAGTCATGAACTTTAGAGGTTAGACTAAGAGTTCTATACAGGCTTTTAGCCAGATGGGCGTCCAGGCGTCCTGTGGACGGCCATTTTCTATAGAAAATTGTTTTACTTTTCATATGTTGCCTTATAAATTGTTCCTTTGAGCAGGCTCTATAGCACATCTTGGACGGCTACTTTTCAAATTCTAGCTAAAAGCCTGGTTCTATAAAATTTTTCTTGAATGTCTAGAACGAATGTGACCCCTATAAGTAAGAAGGATCCTTTTCTACAGCTACTTTTATTAACCATTAACATTAGACACAGAAATAAAGTTCTTATTACAACAATACACAACTGACCAGAGCTTCGTTTTATCGGGCTTCTACTGTACTTGATCGAGGCACAGGAACCTCTCAATGTTCCAGCGAACGTCCTCAATTTGCGGCATTTGTTTAAATTCCAACATGCAATACCTCCATAGAAACAATCTTGTTCATCCGCTATCAACTCACGCAGAGGTTTTTCGTATTCTCGGTATTGGACTGGAACTAGCTTGCAACTGAGGCTAATGCGCAGAGTTTTTTCAAATGCAAATGACGTTTGTCTCTTTTTAATGATATTCCCCCGCATGAGCCTCCACTGCAAGCTAGTTCCAGTCCACTACCGAGAAGACGAAATTGCATCTGCCGTTAACTTTAAAATTACGACTTTCCTGGTATCTTCGCTGCTACAGCGAATTAAGGGCGTTTTCCATTCAACCAAATTCATTCCAAAAAACATTCGAAACGGGTACAAATCGTATGGAAATTTTCAGGGAAAGTTTTCAGAAAATCCCCGAATTTTACAGTTTCCGACAAGCAAACCATTAGACTGAAAATTCCGGGATAAACAATTCCGGGAGGAAATAAAATGGAAAAGAAATTCTCGGTAAAAAATTTCCCAAAAAATTTGGGTATATTTCGCGAGGTCACCTTTCCCGAAAATTCCGTAAAAGGCTGTACCATTCGTTACTGGTAGTTTCCGGAAATTCAAAACCAGAATTTTTCATCGAATGGAAAGCTTCCTAAATCTCCCAAGTAGTATGTTCATTACCTTTTAGTTTACCTACTTTGCTGAAAGATAACTTGTTCATTATATGACCATTTTTCTTCCAATTCCACGCAGTTCCTCTTTTTTCTTTTTCGCGCGGTGCACGTTGGTTAGGTTTTGTCGTTAAGACAACTCGTTGAGGAATACGAACCGGTGGGCGTGGTGACGAGTATGTGGTCTACTCTAGCCTATGAGAGGTGCTCAGTGCTGTACTAAACACATTTAAAGGAAAACCACTTCATGCGGCAACTCCGCTCGGCGTGGACGCTGTAAACTTTTGGAGCTTAGGAATACTTTTTTCAGACGATCTGCTTAGATAGAACGCTGCATTAAGACCATTCCCTAGCTTATTCGCACCTTGATAAGGTTGGCGCTGAATAGTTACTTTCAGCAGCATCCCTCGGCGTTGAAGTTGAACCAAGATTGAGATTCTAATTATAAGCTATAAACTAGGCTGAATAACTACTTCCTGCAGTAGTGGACTCTGTACTAAGATCTTCTGAGCACTGAGTCAAGACTATTTGAGCTTCTTGGCGGGGTTGTATCAGTGAGCTCTGCACTAGACACAGTTGAGGCTGAATAACTAATTGTCTAGTAGACCCACTCAGCAAGGGCGCTATGCCGCAATGATTATCTAAGCCTTAAGTTAGGGTTGTACCAGTAAGCTCTGCACTAAATAACGTTGAGGCTGAATAGCTACTTTTTGTAATAGAACCACTCGGCAACGACACTGTGCCAAGACTATCTGAGCCTCTTGTCGCAGATGTACCCGTAAGCTCTGCATTAGACAGAGTTGACGCTGAATCGGTACTTTGTGTAATACAACCACTCGGCAAGGACGCTTTACCAAGATTACCTGAGCTTCTCGTCGGGGCTGCACCAATAAGCTCAGCACCAGACACAGTTGAGGCTGAATACCTACTTTGTGTAGTAAAACCACTTGGCGAGGACGCTGTGTCAAGATTATCTGAGCTGCTTGTCGCGGATGTACCAGTAAGCTCTGCATGAGACACAGTTCAGGAAGGTTCTGGTTGAAATATTCCACAATATTGAGACTTCTCTTTGGCCATTGCTGCATACCGAGCCAGTGAAGAAAATCTGGTTGTACGGCACTCCGGATCAAGGTTACTTGAGCTTGCTGTCGTGTTTACACCATTAACTTCTGAACCCCACACAGTTAAGGCTGAATAACTCCTCCGTGCAAAAGATCCGCTTGGATAGCATGCTGCACCGAGATTATTGAAGGTTCCTATGGGGTGTGCACTAGCAATCTCTGAAGTGAAAGGTACAGGTAAGGGCGGGGCTAAGGGCGGGGCGAAGGGCGGTGAGGACGGTTGACAAACTGATGAATATTCAATGATGTACTCTGGGTAGAAGTGATTGGTATCGTAGACGACGAAGATGGTTCGGTTTGCTATTTTATCCACACACGAGCCGTGCAGAAGGGTGTCGACATTTGAAAAATCCTTTGGTGGTGGGCTTTGATAACTGGGGTGGCCTTTGGTATAGTAGCCAACGAGAACTTTAGCCAAAAACATATACTGAAACAAATCAGAATCTCTCTTCGCGTAGGAGTGGCTGGATACGGCATTGACTGCAAAGTAGGTTCCTTGGCCAAGCTTAGGCCTCTTGTTCTTGTTATGTAAACGCAGATGAAAGTTCTTTTCACAGATTGTCTCTACGTTTTCTGAGCAGGTTCCGTGAAACAATTTCTTTTCATTAACCTGTTGCTGATTTAAAAGCTGAGCTTTCCTCATCATCTTTTCTTTACTCCTTTAAAATAGAACATAATAAATTTTTCTAACAAGTTTATTTGTATCAGAAACAGTTACTAGATTAAATTCTGTATTCCAGCCCAAAGTGGTCAACCCAGCTAGAGATTATCTTGGCTTCTGCTGCCCTGAAGTGGCTAGGATTCCCCGGGATGTATTCAACCGGTCCATTCCCACGATGTTAACCCCCTTGCATAGGAGCAATTCGTAGTTTATTACGGTGGTAATTCTTGCCAACTGCAACCTTCACGAACACCTTGCCGACTCGCCTCGTGGCTCAACCTCTAGAGCATGACGATCTTAGTCTAGCAGCTAAAGGTTCCAATCTCATCAAAGCTAAAGAAAGTTTTATTACGTTTTTGTTTGTTTGTTTGTTTTTTTGCTTCGTGAGGTTCCTAACTTTGTTACTGGGACTAACGTTGAGAAGGAAATTCCTGGATTTGTTCTCATCACTTAAACAAATGACTCTCTGTCGTCTTTGCAAGCAAAGCGTTCATTATCGAATGAATCATATTAGTTCGCCATGCATGTTTAACTCTGGTTCACATTTCCTCAAACAGTTATTTCGTTATCTGCAGTACTCCTCCCACATTAAAGGATTCTGAACACGATCGATATTTTCGATCCCCGCCCGGCCGGTCATCGACCGTTTGAACAACTTCTCCACGTCTTGAAATTCGGCTGTAGCTGCGTCTAATGCAACGCGTGTGTAGGGCACGTTGAGAGGCATCGAGGACCAGTGGCTTGGAACATGGCTGGAAATATTAGTCTTCACAGGACTCTCCTCGATTTTTCTCTTAGATGCGGAATCACCACGGGCCCTTTCAAAGACAACAGTTACGACAACAATTACGAGGCATTTGAACAATAGTGGGTCCTATATCCTTCCTAGGCTTTGAAGTGTTATTTTTCACAATTTTCTTATTTAAGTTAGCTGGGGTTCCAACCCAATTGTAAAATAAATTGCAATACACTTCTTGTAATGCTCAAGTTGTAATTTCAAATGCGATCGGATTGTGCAGATCAAGGCGTTTCCATGAATTTCGGACGCTTCTAAGACAGTTGACGAAAATATAGGGAGCAGAGATAGTGCAGTGAGAGGGCTCGCCTCCCACAAAGTGGTCCGCGTTCTTATCTTGGACCCAGCGTCATAGTGGGTTGAGTTTGTTGGTGGTTCGCCTTCTTGTTCCGAGGGTTTTTCTCCGGGTTCTCCGGTTTTCCTTCCCCCACAAAATATTCAACTCCAAATTCTAATTACATCTCAATACACGAACAGTTTATAACGAGTTAAAGAGAGCTCTTCCGATATACATTTACATTTGCATGGATCTACAAATGGTCCAGTTTTGAGTTCGCCATGACCGCTGATTAAAAGCACTGAGAACGCATTTGCACAGGGTTAGCCTCAACCTAAAGTAAAATATTCACAAATTCCAGCGAGATGACCTGTTTACAGCTCTGCGTATTGTTAAATTTTCAAATTTGTGGCACCTTTCCGCCGGTATTTGTGAATATTTTACTTTAGGTTGAGGCTAATCCTGTGCAAATGCGTTCTCAGTGCTTTTATTCAGCGGTCATGGCGAACTCGAAACTGGACTATTGAAGAATCTACAAATATCCATACCATTCCTTCAGATCGTCATCGGAGATAGGTTTTTCAGGTCTCCTTTTCACCTGTCTCTTGGTGCCAGTTCTCACATTGACTTGGTACATCTCTCTTGTTGAATCAAACAACAAGTTGTACACATTCTCTGAGGTTCGAAACTGGTACATGGCCTTTGTTTTACCCTGGTCTAACATGTCTTGATAGGCTTGCTCTATCTGCTCCTGAAGGTCGCTTTTCTAAAAGAAAAATGTTCTCGTGTTACTGATAGCTAAACTATCTATAACCACAATGACAGTCTAGCTGTCACTTTTGCTTTTGTTACGAAAATGTATTGTTCATCTATCTACCGACATCGGCATTCATCATACTATTAATAATAATGGTAATAGGACTGAGTGGAGTCCAATTCGGTCTGTAATCATACGAGTGATTAACACAATCGGACGAACGCGAAGCGGGAGTCCGATTTGTTAATCACGAGTACAATTACAGACTGAATTGGACAACACGATGTCCTCTTACCAATTAATTATAACCATTACAATTTCTCACTAAAGTAAAAGTTTCATTTGAAAAAGAGCTTAAAATAGTCATTTTTAAATATCATAGTTAAAAATATGGAGAATAGCTTGCAAAATGGCGGTAAAGTTTTTTCAAATACATTCTCTTGAATTGGTTACTATAGTGATTGGTGGATTTAGTGGAGAGGACTTAAAATGATTGGCTCATGTAACTGTCCGATTACAGGTGTTCGAATACAGCCAACAGTCCGATTACACTCTCCGATTACAACTTTGCAGATTAATTAGAGCAAAATACAGCATTTATGCAACAATCACATTTGAGCAAATTACATTTGTTATGATTAATTAGAAAATAGCTCTATGTAAATACGCGCGCTTATTGGTTTAAAATTGTGTTTCTGTAACTCAAAAGAAACACAGAACTAGCCACAGGGAGCCCTCACATCCGTTTAGAATACGAGTAAAAGATCAACTTACCTTATTTATCGCGCGTGTTTTGTGTTTTGTGGTGGCCATTTTGAAATTCTAATACGCGGCCCGCTGGTGCGAAGTCTGGAACCGAAATTAGGGAAATCGCTTAAAGTCTGCTCGGAGCTCTAAGAACCCGGTGAGCGATCGGATCCTCCGAGAATTTGCGAATTTTCCCGCCCGTCCCAGATTTCTTAAATTTCGGTTTCAGACCTCGCACTAGCACCGCGTATTAAAAATTCAAAATGGTGGCCACAAAACACAAAACACGCGCGATAAAGGTAGGTTGATCTTTTATTCATATTCTAAACGGATGCGAGGGCTCCCTGTGACTAGCACGAGCTGTTGACGTAATGATGGCGCGAGCAACGAGAATTTACATTTTGATGATCAAAGTAAACGAGTCGTTTTCTTTGTTTTGGTCGCGGAATTTTCTAAAAGAAATAGAAAACATGTTCTCCGTGTTTCTATCGAGTTATAGAAACATTCGTGGAAGTTTGGAAGAACTCAAAAAAGCTGTGGAAACACTCGCCTCTCGGCTCGTGTTCCCACAGCATTTCTCGTTCTCCCAAACTTCCACTTGCGTTTCTATTAAACAATTAGATTATGAGCTCGAGATTTCCATCGCGTGATAGTTGACAAGGGCGCAGCCCGAGTCAACTATCGCGCGATAGAAATCGTGAGCGAATAATCTAATTGTTTTAGTTTAAATCTACTAGTCTTTCAAAAATTTATCTAAATCCTCTTCACAGATACTTCGAAAACGACAAGAAGCGGCCGTCATTTTGTTAACAATGGTACCCTGTTACGCTACTCACTATCTATCACAGAATAGACAGTGAATAGCGTAGCCAATCAGGGAACGGCATTCGTGATAGAACGGTAGTATATGTATACTAAAACTCGATAGAAACACGGTACGTGTTTTCTATTTCTTAAGTATTATGCCATTCTCGGTACTCCCAAGAAGTGGGTCACACTGTAAAATTCCGATAAAAGAAAGGCCTTATACAAGTTATAGGTTTATTATTGTTCAAAAGGGCGCTTTGGGGGTTTATTAGAGGAGGGGGAAGAACTTTGCGATCCGAACATGTTTGGGTTGGATAGGTGCTATGCTCAAGAAATGTTTGGCGCTTCCAGGAACACAGCTTCGTGAAATTCTGTAAGCTAAATGTTAAGAAGATCAGTGACAGTGACTGTCATTCGTTGGAAATCGAAAGTCTCTGAGTATACCCTAAAAACATAAAACACTAAACAACGTCTGCGTTAGAAGAATTTAAATCGAAGAAGTTGTACATGGACATGTATCTTCTTTTAGAGTTAAGTCCTGATGAAAGGGAGAGAAGTTTATTACAAGCTTAGTTTTAAAAATTGAGTAAATGTAGTCAAGCGGTTTTTTCAACTGATGAAGGCTTAAGAGTTAGCCGAAACGTCTTGCTAAAATATACAAGTCAGAGACAAAAAACGGCACTTTTAATCGATTAAGCTAAGTATTAGTTCAGTTCTATTTCTAGACGATGGCTGTTTATGGAAATTAAGATGTCAACGTTGTCACACGTTACAGAATGAGGCAGAATCGGTTTTGTTTTTGTTTTGCCTTTTGTTTCCCTGCGAGGTCGCTGAAAATTGAAGATGTTACCACGAACCCCTAGGTCATGAAAAGACCATACATAACAAGTACCATGAAATTCGTAATATTTTATAGATTTTAGAAAAATATCAAAGGGTATTGAGAATCATTCCCTTAGATCATCCACTCTTGTCTAGGGGTTAAGTAGGACTCATTCTCCAAAGGGTTTTCACCAGGGAATAGGGGAGGGGTAAGACTTCTTTTGGGAAGGGGTTATCATAAGAATACTTCAAGCTTAATAAGCTTACCAAGTAGTCTTTGTCATAGAGATGCCAGACATTGTCATTATCTTTCCAATGCCATTTCCAGTTCGTAAACATGGATTCATGTGGCCATGTGACGTAACACACAGGGGATAACCGCCTCAGTAGACCTGCTAACAACCCCTCACCACCCCTTGGCCTTTGAAATGTGATGGTCATATTGTCCAGGTCAATCGTAATTTCATATTCCAGATCACCAGGAAACCTACCCTGCCTGAAAATCATAACAAAGCGACTATATCATTTCACACACCTAAGAATATTAAAATAAGTTAAGACATGTAAGATATGCTTTCCGTATCACCCAACTAGTGGACTAATGCAAATCCTGCATTTTAATTGGCTACGCCACTGGAGGACTATTAGTAATAGTCCTCGAATAGCGAAATTGGCGCAATCGAGCATGACGCTTTCTCTCGTTTAGGTAGGTAGGTAAAGTCTGCATACGAGCCAAGTGGCCCATCGGGCCGGAGCTTATCCCGGTTTCTGTAGTATGAAGCGACTAGGAGTATTTCTACTCCCCCCTGGATGGGATGCTAGTCCATCGCAGGGTTACCCCCAGCATTAAGTTCGCCGGTACCCATTTATACACCTGGGTGGAGAGAGGCACTGTGAGAGTAAAGTGTCTTGCCCAAGAACACAACACATTGTCCCCGGCCAGGGCTCGAACCCGGACCGCTCGATCCGGAGACGAGCGCACTAACTACTAAAACAATTACACCCTTCGCCCTCAAGAGCCACGGGTCAATAGCCCATGAGGCGAAGCCTCATGGGCTATTGACCCGTAGCCCGCAAGGGCTACGGGTCTAACTGTTAAATAGCACCATTGCAATAATCTTTTCTCTCGAGGACAACGCAACCCTAGGCCTTTCATTTGCTTCCCTACCTATATTTCTCGATTTTGGGAATAGGTTTTAAATCCACAAGCAATTGTCATGTGTGACTTATATACGTGTATGAACGTGTACACGAAATACAGGCAACAAAATTATAATCTTGGTATTACCCTGTACCATCGTCTGCAAAAGCTAGTGACTTCTAAACAGGGCGAATACTAGATACAGTGGGTTTGTAAAAAGAGCAACTTTTACTCTTAGCAAATGAAAACATAACGATGGAGGCAATGCTTTAATTAGTGAAAAGATGTAGTTCTCTGCTTGATATATTTAGCGATGTTTATGATTGATGCAAGTTCCTATATAGAAAGGAGACGCTGAAGGGGGGTTAATCTAAATAAATTTACACTCCTAGGTAACTTTACTCCTTCTGTTTCACCTTTTAAACTCCTGAGGATATACATATATGCTTTACCATGATCCAAACCGTAGATACATGTATCTTAATTCTGTTTTTAATTAGCCAATCAAATTGCAAGAGGTGAATGAATCCGAGTTCGCAATTGAATGCTGGATCTTTCAAAGTTCTTGCACTTTCATTGGCAAGTTCAAAGAAGAAGCCAACGTTGCGCGTAAGATGCCAAAACGTTGCCGAATAAAATTTTGGTAACTAGTGGTAATCTTACAACTCGCAATAATGATTAGAGACCATTTTGTGGTTTAAGTATGAAATGAATAATATATAAATTTAGCCAAGCCTAAAAGCAGAGCTCCTGGGCCGGGTTGTTCAAAACCTGATTAAGCTAACCCAGGATAAATGAGAATTTTGATTTCAGTTCAAGGTTTTTTTTTTTTTTAACTTGGCGGTGAGGTTTTCTGCTTATATTGTTTGGCCTTCTGAGTTTGAACAAATCTCAAACTACACAAACATAAGCAGTGAAAAACATTTTTAAAAAAGAAAAATTTATACTTCGGTTAACTTTTAATCCTTGGTTAGTGTTAACCAGCTCATTTCCGAACAACTCGGCTGATTACAGTAATTTAACCTGGGTTGAGCCCGCGATTCAATAGAAAAGCCAGTACTTGATCAGCGGTTAACTTCAAACTTCACGGGTTTCTGTGAGTATGGGGCTCCGCTATAAACTTGCCTTTGAAGACGAGAAAGATCAAGGGACTGGGCTGGCTTGAAATTCACTAGCGTTCCGACATTCACATCACAGTACAGCTTTTCCAGAGCCAAGTTGTCTTCATCAGTGAAACATTTCCATTCATCAAACAGGGAAACTTTGTATTGCCAGTGGTAAGGCAAAGAACAATGAAGCTCGGTGCATGCTGAGCCTTTGTCACATCTTCCAATAAGGAACTGTTGACAGATAGATGTATCTGGCTCATCCTGATGAGTGTGGCCTGTCAATACAAGAAATTCGAAAAGTGAAGGATTTTGTTACTGAAACTACATTGCTGTAGTACAATACTGTTGTTGGACACAGCAACCTTAAACCAGAGGATCACCAAATATAAATATCAATAATCAATATCAATAAAGACCACTGTTAAACAGTCAACATTTGCAGTTAATTACCTTCTCTCAAAGTTGAAATCAAGTGCTTAGCACAGAACAAGTGCATCGACTAATTTTAGTTTGTGTGGCAGTAATTTCATCTTTTACAAGGTCAATAATAGGACATACATATGTACTAATGAATGAGAGCAAAAAATAAAAATGGCATAGATTAAGATAAAGAAACGGACCTTTCAATCATGTCACTAAGCAATAAAGCAAAATGGTAAGTGTCCTTCGAGGAACTTATAAAAAAAAAGTACAAAAAGGTACACTAGTAAGCTGTAAAATAGGCTGAATAAATACTTCCTGCAGCAGTTCCACTCGGCGTGAAGGCTGATCCAAGACTGATTGTGCTTCTCGCTAGGTTTACAGTTGTAAGCTCTGAACCAGTCACAACTGAAGCCGAGTGACTCATTTCGGCAACAGTTCCCTTCAGCATGGAGATTGTCTGAGCAATTAGTCGGGTTCCAACACTAATGAGCTCTGAACTAAACAGAGTTGAAGCTGAATAACGACTTTCTGCACCAGTCCCGGCCTTTGTGGACGCTGTGCCAAGATTATCTGAGCATTTAGTCGCGGTTGTACCAGTAAGTTCTGCCCTAGACACAGTTGAGGCTGAATAGCTACTTTTTCTAGTAGACCCACTCGGCAAGGACGCTGTGTCAAGATAATCTGAGCTTCTTGTCTGGGTTATACCTGTAAGCTCTGCATTAGACACAGCTGAGGCTGAATAACTACTCTGTGTAGTAGAACCCCTTGGCAAGGACGCTTTGCCAAGATAATTTGAGCAACTAGACTGATGCTTCAGAATTCCGTGCTCAGTTCTTGGCGCCATTGGCATTTCCAGGGGCGTTGGTCCCTCAAAGTTCGGTTTGGCCACTGCTGCAAACCAACTCGGTGAAGCAAATCGGCTTGAAATAGACACAGCTGAGGCTGAAAAACTACTTTGTGTAGAAGAGGAAAGGGTAAGGCGCTGCGCTGATCTCTTTTTCAGGAGTAATGGGCCGGCGGCGGGCGGTTGAGGTGATAAATATTGAATGACGTACTCTGGGTAGAAGTAATTGCTATCGAAGACGACGAAGATGGTTGGGTTTGAAATGTTATCCACACACGAGTCATACAGATGGGTGGCGACATTTGAACAATCCTTTGGTGGTGGTCTTTGATAACTGCGGTGGCCCTTGGTATAACAACCAACGAGTACTTTGGCCAAAAACATATACTGAAACGAATTAGAATCTCTCTTCGCGTAGGAGTGGCTGGATAAGGCATTGACTGCAAAGTAGGTTCCTTGGCCATACATAAGCCTCCTGTTCTTTTTATGTATTCGCGGATCAAAGTTGTCTTCACAGATGGCCTCTACGTTTTCTGGACTGGTTCCGTGAAACAATTTCTTCTCATTAACCTGCTGCTGATTTAAAAGATGAGCTTTTTGCATCATCTTTTCTTTATTCCTTCAAAAAAGAAAAAGAAATAGACCATTTTCGATATTTTAAAATTCTAACTTGGCTCCGAGGCTTGGGGGAATAAAACAAAAGAAATCACATCGAGGTTAAGTGATGAATAGTTAATTTCTTTTGTTTTATTCCCCCAAGCCTCGGAGTCATGTTAGAATTTTAATATATCGAAAATGCCCTACTACCATATGAAGGGTTTGTTTGTACAGAGAACTAGCCACTATTAACAAAGGATCAGAGCTTGCGAACACTTGTAGGCACGCAAACAAGTTTTTACTGAAAAACACCTAGTATTGTGAAAGCACGTGACTTCAAGGTAACCCTATATAAACCAACTACTTAACGTTGTCATCTAGATACTGACAAGTAGGAAACACTCCCACGAAACAGTTCTGTCGATCGAATAAAATGAACGAGAACTAGCCCAGTCCACTTTCTTTTAGACGAAGTTCCATTACTGTTAAGCAATCTCTCGAGGGCAAATCGGACCACATATTCAGTATGTTTGTATCTATGTATGTATGTTTGTATGGTGATCTAACCCAGTGGTTGCGGGTTCTTATCCCATCAAGGTTAAGATAAGTTTTCTTACATTTTCTTTGCTTCGCGGGTTTCC
This sequence comes from Orbicella faveolata, assembly GCF_042242905.1. NCBI lineage: Eukaryota > Metazoa > Cnidaria > Anthozoa > Scleractinia > Merulinidae > Orbicella > Orbicella faveolata. Next base: position 14,986,688 of record NW_028301565.1, read on the forward strand.
TAATTTTCTGTTCTTAGCGGGGCTAACGCTGAGAAGGAAATTTGTGGATTAATTTTCAGTACTCCAGAGTTAAAATTTTGTATGTCATCTTTGCAAGCAATTAGTGCTCATTATCGGCTGAATCATATTAGAATCATATTCGTTTCCACTCAGCGTTTTGCAAATCATGGTAACATTAAAAACACCATGTATGGTTGTTATATTTTTTCAATATTCTAATCCTAAACGTTTACTCTGGTTCACATTTTCTCAAACAGTTATTTCGTTACCTGCAGTACTCCTCCCAAATTAAAGGATTCTGAACACGATCGATATTTTCGATCACCGCCCGGCCATTCATCGACCGAAAGAACAACTTCTCCACGTCTTGAAATTCGGCTGAAGCTGCGTCTAATGCAACGCGTGTATAGGGCACACTGAGCCGCATCGAGGACCAGTGGCTTGGAACATTCACAGGTCTTTCCTCTGTTCTTCTCTTGGATGTGGGATCACCACGAGCCCTTGAAAGAAACCAGTTACATATCTATCTTTTCCAGGCTTTGAAGTATTATTTTTCACTATTTTCGTATTTAAGCTACCTGTGGTTTCAATTAATTGTAAAATACCATGCGATATACTTCTTGTCACGCTCAAGTTGTAATTTCAAATTCGATCCGCATTGTACAGATCAAGGCGTTTCCATGAATCATGGACGCTCTTAAGGCAGTTTGACGAAAAGATAGGGAGCAGAGATGGTGCAGTGAGAGGGCTCGCCTCCCACCAATGTGGCCCGCGATCTTGTCTTGGATCCAGCGTCATAAGTGGATTGAGTTTGTTAGTGGTTCACCTTCTTGCTCCAAGGGTTTTCTCCGGGTTTTCAAGGTTTTCCTTCCTCTATAAAATATTCAACACTCTAAATTCCAATTAAATCTCGAATCACGAACAATTTATAACGAGTTAGAAAGAGCTCTTCCGTGTATGGTGAGTAAAAGATTGCATTTACTGTAGATTTACATTTGCATGAATCTACAAATCGAAGAATCTATAAAATATCCATACCATTCATTTAGATCGTCGTAGGAGATAGGTTTTTCAGGTCTCCTTTTCACCTGTCTCTTGGTGCCAGTTCTCACATTGACCTGGTACATCTCTCTTGTCGAATCAAAAAACACGTTGTACACATTCTCTGGGGTTAGAAACTGGTACATGGCTTTTGTTTTGCCCTGGCCTAACATGTCTTGATAGGCTTGCTCTATCTGTTTCTGTAGGTCGCTTTCCTGTAAGAAAAATGTTGTCGTGTTACCGATAGTTAACCATTTATACTCACAATGAAAACCTGCTTGTCGCTTTTGCTTTTGTTACAAAAATGTATACATGTTTGGGTTGGAAAGGTGCTGGTGCATACAGGAACACTACTTAGCTACAACTTCGTAAGACTTAACCTAAATGCTAAGATTTTCTACAGTCATTAATTGAACATAAAAATTTTGAGTATACTCCACCAGGTGTGCATAGTGGAAATTCTAATCGAAGTAGCTGTAAGTGTATTTGGAGTTCTTGGATTTACATCAGTTCCGGGGAAAGAGAACAGTTTTAGTATTAGTTTATTTTTATTTCAGTTTTATTTCTGGATGACGGCTGTTTTAGGAAAGGTGTCAAAGTTGTCAGGCGTTAGAGAACGCGTCAGAATCAGGTTTTGTTTTTTTGCATGTTGTTTTCCCGCGAGGTAAAATGTAGAAAGTAATGAAAAGGCGATGTAATATATAGCGGGAATTTCGTCGATCGAGTAAACAAAAACAGTTACGAGCTTTATCTGCTTTCCCAATTTTCCCGGTAAGCAGCAACATTTTAACGTCACTAATGGAAAGCTGGTGTATTGTTCTCGTAGGGAATTTATTTTTTGGGGGACAGAAGTAAACAAGAACGCTTACGAACCCTTTATTTCCAAGCGGTATACAAGAAATTTCGGTGCGAAGACACATTTTTTTCCACAAACTCTCTTTACATATTGCATCCATATAAGCAAACCACTGAATATATAAGCAAGAGAGCCTCACAGCAGGCAGGAGTAGCCTTGTTTTCTTAACAGTGAACTGCCGAAAAAAAATTCATGCTTGCCCAAGTGTAAATAAATCAACCGAACGACGTCCTCGCGTACCTCATTAGGGAGCTTACGAATCGACGACTTTTGCACGACGCCGCTGTTAGATTGCGTGACATGCTCACTGCGCATGCGTTTCTGAGCACTTCCCAGCTTCGCGCCAAAGTCGACGACGTTGGTGAGAGCGATTTGCCGGCGTCTTGGAAACAGGAGGCCGTGAGGTTAGTTTTCAAAGTTTTCCCTCGATACTTCGGGTATTTTTGCCAGATAATTTAAGTATCACATTAGGGGCATGTCCTTGATGTTTGATTTTAATTTTATTTGCCTGTTTTCGTTCAAGAAACGACCTTCTACAGTGCCATGGCGAATGCTATGAGTTCAACCAACACTGAAAGCGGTCAAAGCACGACACGGTGTGAATGAAAAGCAAATTGCTGTATGAAAAATCTTTCATTTTAATCACGCTTCACTGAAATATAAGACATTTTTTGGTGTACAATGAATTTGAAAGTTTTAGCATTCGTGTCGACAGTTAGAAACAAGGACTAGATAGCTCAACTAGAGAGCTAGGCGATTTTTCCTCTGTTGTTTTGAGTGGTCTTATAGCCAGCCTAATCTTTTAGAACCCAAATTTTTCTCGACGTACAGCTGCGCTTTCTTTTCTGCCATGCTAGCACGTTTTGTTGGTCTGTCTTGAGTATTTTTTTTCTCGAGCTCCTGAGACAAAAAAAAATTGCCGGTCGCGCATAAACGTCGTCGTCTTTACTGCGAATCGTAAATTGAAATTTCTACAGGACGACGAAGCGAGACTATAAGGTGACCCAACGGCGCCGTCGTCCGAAAGTCGTCGATTCGTAAGCTCCCTATTATCAGTCCGCCATTCTTTCCACCATTGCAGCCTGCATTATTACCTGAGCCCGCAAGTAGTGCTAGGGATGCGCAGAAAGTTGCGCAGTACGTTTGTCCGCTCTCAATTCGGTGTATGGTTTTCTATTTCTATGCATACATGTGGTTGTGTTGATATAGTTATGGAGCTCCGCCTGGAGGCCCTTCGGACCGCCGCTGCTCCGCTATAATAAATGGAAGGAACTTATCATAGTGAACTGAGAATTGTTCCCTTACATCATACACTACTGCCAGGGATTTGAGGCAGGGCTCATTACCCATAGGTTTTTTCGCCAGAGAATTGGAGAGGCGGGGGAGATACTTCTTTTGGAGAGGTATTATCATCACAATACTTTAAGCTTATAAGCTTACCGAGTAGTCCTTGTCATAGAGATGCCAGACATTGCCATTATCTTTCCAATACCATTTCCAGTTCGTAAACATGGATTCGTATGGCCAAGTGGCGTAACACACAGTGGATAACCGCCTCAGTAGACCTGCTAACAAACCTTCACCACCCCTTGGCCTTTGAAATGTGATGGTCATATTGTCCAGGTCAATCGAAATTTCATATTCCAGATCATCAGGAAACCTACCCTGCCTGAAAATCATAACAAAGCGACTCACATCATTTCACAGACCTAAGAATATTGAAATAAGTTAAGACATGTAAAATATGCTAATAACAGATGGCTTAATTCTGTTTTTAATTGGCCAATCAAATTGAAGGAAGTGAATGAGGCCGAGTTCACAATTGAATGCTGCATCTTTCACAGTTCTTGCATTTTACTGGCAAGTTCAAAACAAACCAATGTTGTTAGAAAGATAGCAAAAAGTTGTCAAAACTTACCAAAATTTTGGTAACCAGTGGCAACGGTAAAACTCGTAGCATGACGAGAGACCATTTCTGGTTTAAGTATGAAATGAATATATTACCTGCCTTTTAAGATTAGAAAAATCAAGGGACTTGGCTGGCTTGAAATTCACTAGCGTTCCGACATTCACATCACAGTACAGCGTTTCTAGAGCCAAGTTGTCTTCATCCGTGAAACATTTCCATTCGTCAAACAGGGAAACTTTGTATTGCCAGTGGTAAGGCAAAGAACAATGAAGCTCTGTGCATGCCGAGCCTTTGTCGCATCTGCCAATAAGAAACTGTGGGCAGATAGATGCATCTGGCTTATCCTGATGAGTGTGGCCTGTCAACACAAGAAAGTGGGAAACTGAGGCATTTTGATTTTTACCGAAATCGTGAAACTTGTACATTGCTGTTGCACAATGTTGTTGCTGGACATGTCAACCAAACCTGAGTGTTACGTGTAATTACAAAGCACACACAAACAATCAACCTTAATGTGGTTTCGATCGGTTTTTATGAGATCTCAAAGCTGAAATCATGTGCTTCAGGACATATATGGGTGTTTTGATAAACTCTGTGTGGCAGTAATTTTGTTTCTTACAGGAAGGTCAAATTAACACACAGACTCACATGAAAAGGATGGGGTGCTTGTCAGAAATTAGAGGTACCAAGATCCTGTTTAGTGGGTGCGGCTTGAAATTTTTTCACCCATAAGAGGTGCAAATTCTAAAACAACACATCATCTCCTGTCATTATTTTTATGACTCAACACCCTAAAAGCCCAGGGTGGGAGGGGGGGTACTTGACCCATGTTTGGGTATAGGGGTGCTGCCTAGGGTTTGAAATCCTGACCCTGTTTAGGACAAAAATACTCGAAAAACCCTACCCTGTGTAGGACAAAGAAACACAAAGTAACTAGACCTACCAGTACGACCTATTCTGTCAATGCACGCTAGTTATAATACTGATAACTGGAAAAAAATTTTAACTGACAACAATAGCATTCTTGTCCAGAAAATGATCTGATGTTGATTGATGATGACCTTGTAATGCCTGGTTAAGGTCTCTCGACTCATAATACCATACCCTGTTAAGGACAGGTTCAGACCCTGTTTAGGACACAGGTGAGTAAAATTGTATACCCTGTTCAGGACAGCGAGACCAAAAAACCATACCCTGTCCAGCGGCACATCCCCGTATAGCCCAAATAAGGGAGTACCCCCCGGGGCCTAAAAGGTACCACGCAAAAGCTCCCACTGTGGACCTTTTGAGACTGAACACCCTAAGAGGAACCAAACCTGCTTTCTGACCCCTAAGCACCCCATCCTTTTTATGTAGGGGTTCCCCCACTTGGAGGCAATAATACGAGTGATACAATATTGTACATGTACTGAGCAAAAAATAAGAATCAATGTAATGATTTTAAGTCCTATTGACACACCTTTCAATCATGTTATGCAATAAACCAAATCGGTGAGTGCACTTTAAGGAACTTATAAAAAAAAAAAAGAGAAAAGTGTAAAATAAAAGTACAGGATGTCCTCTTAGTAATAGCCTTGAGACCGTGTACATGTAGTAATTGTTAGTTTTTGGTTTCAAAGGGGATGATCATTTGGAAAGCAAGGTGGGAATTACTCAAGTGTAAGGGGTGATAACTTTAAACATTGCTCATGGTAAACTGGATGGAGACTAATTCTACCAGAGTCTGCAATTTTTCCCCAGTAAATTCCCTGGCCTTTCCTGCTGGATCTACTTCAGCATCATTAACTGTTTTTGTCCACGTGGCCAATTTAAGCACCTGTGTTTCACAAAGGCTAGATCAAAAAATAAACTTCATCTGTCATGTAGTTATTTTAAAGGCCTTTGATTGAAATATTTTGAACAGATGCATCTTATCATTTTATTTCTTAGGCAATAGATGAAAATAATACGAAGACTTCCTGTTTTGGTGATCAAAATAGTCAGGCCAGTTATGGAAGTATGTGAAAGGGGTACCTTTTCCAATTAAAGGAATACCCAAGGGGTAACGTTTCTAACAAAATGGTATACAAAAGGGTAAGAGGCTGGACCTTGGGGTGGAGCCCCCTGTATAGAACTTCACAGAGTACCCCACTTCCCGAACCAGGGTTAATGTGAATGCAAACAGGTAGGTATGAAAGTGGAGAGAAAGGGAGACGAGAGGAGATTATACCAGGGAGATGTCATTATTTTAAATATTTACACCAGAAAAGACATTATTAGACCAGAGGGGTGAAGGAAATATTATTCGAGGGAGACGATAATTATTTTTAATATTTTCACCAAAAGGAGTGATCAATTGTGTGAAGAGGTAAAGGTTAAAGTCTGCATACAAGCCAAGTGGCCCATCAGGCCAGCACTTATCTCCGGTTTCTGCAGCATGAAGTGACTAAGAGTATTTCTACTCCCCCTGGATGGGATGCTAGTCAATCACAGGATTACCCCCAGCAGTAAATTTGCCGGTACCCATTTATACACCTGGGTGGAGAGAGGCACTGTGAGAGTAGTGTCTTGCCCAAGAACACAGCACAATGTCCCCGGTCAGGGCTCGAACCCAGAACACTTGATCCAGAGACGAGCATGCTAACTATGATGCCACTGCACCTCCCACAATTGTGTGAAAGGGGGAGCAATATTTATTATTCAAGAAGGACCAAATTTTTTTTAAGTTAGTGGGTGATTAATTGATGAGGACAGCTACTTTTCAAGGGAAACATGCAAAGAGAATACATCAAATCTAATTTAAGTCTGGCCCAATATCCTGTGATGTTACAGCCATGATACCCAGCCCTTTTAGAATCATATACTACTCACATTCAGTCGTGACATTTTCTGACAAACTAGGCTCATCGTCAAGAATCATCTCCATCACTTCATGCTTTTCGACATTATTGCTCAACATTGTCTTGTCACTGTCTGACAATAAACTGAGATCGTTGTCAAGAATCATCTTCATCACTTCATGTCTGTCGACATTGTTCAGCATAAGACGCTTGAGAACTGCCTTGGTGTGGTCAGTATCCATGGCTGGTTCATGAAGTAAACTACACTTGTCGCCACTGCAACATTTCCTTAGAAAACCATGACAGATATGAATCTTGGAACAAGAATTACCCCGTTTGCATTTGCCGTCAGTGTTGTACTTAAGACAGATCTGAGGTGTCGATGAAAGTACGAGCATTTGGAGTTGAAGATCTGTAAACCCATCAAAATTGACCTTGGACAGCAAAGCCCTGTCTCTCTGGTTGTGGAAGCGGTGATTCAGTTGACATGTCACTCCCCTGCTGCAGGAATTAGTCATGTAATTTCTGCAAATATGCAAATATGTACAGTCGTGGTTATCACACTTTCCATTGAAGCTGTAATCCAAGCAAAGACGTGCGTGTGTAGAGAAAGCATGGACTACGGTAATCTTCCCCTTCTTGTCTTCTGTGACCAAAATGCTGCCTTTTGTAGTTTTTCGAAACCAAGTTTCCGCGCTTGTCGATCCATGAGGAAATAGATCCGTTCGTTCTGAAATCTCTGAAAAGGCTGCTGAGGAGCCGTAATCCTGACATAAACACTGAAAGACTTCTTGCTCTGTTGGTAAACTACTCATGTTTCAGAGCACTGCACTATGCAGTACTTCCGTGGTCGGTGATCGAGCGATAGCGGCCGAGTTGAGCCACCAAGCACCATGCAGTCACACAAGCAGGCCCCGCTATCCCAGTCTAAGCCGGCTATGTTCCTTGCTTTTGCTTAGTCCGTCGAGTTTGAAGCAAAAGAAACTTCTGGAATAGCAAGGCTTATTTTAACTGATAAATCCAAAATTATTTTGCTGAAGTGTCCGGGAATGAATCGAAACCGGAAAACAACCTTTGTCCAAAAATATTTTGCCAATTAAATCATTTGTATCGAAAGCCACATTTCCTGGTGCCAAGGCTCCACCGGCTACGAGGGACAGGCGGGCTTGGGAACGAAAATATTCAATGAAGCGTGACAGTCAAATTCACACGATATCGATCTACCAATTAAGGCAGTAAAAATGCTCATGACCTTTGACAGACAAAGCTTTTACGCTGGTATTTACATGGGAAAAATAACGTAACTCATATACCCAATAACATAATGAAATTCTTGTAACATCAAAAGCCGATCAACCGGATCAAGTTTGCCGACACCGAAGTTGCAAAGAAGGTTAGAGGGAAACCAATAAGGTTTTGTGCACCCATTTGGCACAAAACACAGAAAGGAATGACAGAAAACAGCACGTCAATAGACCTACATGTATTAAAAGAACGAGTGAGATGAGGCATAAAATTTATGCACAAGTGAAAATTCTGCATAAGCAAACATATACATACCTAATTTCTGGAACAAGATCGAGTAAGCTGGAAGTGCTTTCTGGAGAGCTAGGCGGCAGTTTTGAAGGAGATCCTCCCTTTACACCGAAAACTAAAGAGTTCTTTATCTTTTTCAAATGCTGAGAGGAGAACGAAATCACTGGGATACCGCGATCAAATCAAGTCAAACGACATAAGCGACAAACAGAATGGATGACAACTGCAAGACTGGCTCTCAACCCAAACCGTTCTCGTTCAGAAATATTCCGCATCTTATGATAGATTCATTTCACCGCCTCAGAAATGGATTACAACACTTCATCGAAGCCATGTTTGCCGTTATTTCATCGGTGAATAACTTTTTCTTGGCGATTTTTGCGACCTTGTTCGGTGCTTACGAACAAGTAGCCATGTTGACTGTTTTCATGACCAACTGGGTTCGAAATATCTTTCAATATGACTATATGGGCTATTTCTCGCGGCTGATTACATTACCCAAGAAATATTACACCAAATGCGAGGAAGAAGCGAAGAAATATGTATGGATGCCCATTGCTAATGCATTTACAAGGAAAAGGAATCGAATTGAGCGAGCTTTCAAAGAGAAACTGAGAGAAAGTGCAGTTTATGTGAGGGGATTTTGTGAACTCTGTCGAAGATTATTTCTTCTTACTAGTGATTATACTCCCGGCGGAAAATACACAGTCACAGCATTTCTTGCAGTTGTTGCTATCATCTTCTTCCTTAAAATCTTAACCGTTATTCGAGTCTTAGTTCAAATCCTGGGATTCGCATACAGCATTGTTGCCTTCCTGTTGCACCCGTTGTTGCTAACCCTAGGGGACATTTTGTCAGTCTTTGACCCCTTGCTCCAAATTGTTCTTTCGCTTACACGAATCATTGCTCAGGCTATTCTTTCCACTGCGAAAGCGATCGGGTTTTTCGTCTGGTTGAACCTGATTTCCATCGCATCTGGCTTGTTCAGATGTTGGCAATACTTTGTAAACTCTAGGATTGTAAGATTGGTGTGGAGTGTTTTTGTGAAAACAGTATACGTACTTTTAGAGAAATTTATCTTCGTATTTCTTCCCTTTATGACAAAGACAACATACTACGTCGGAGCAGTGTTTGTAGAGGTCTCCTCCATGGCCTACATATGGCTTTATCCGTGGTTTATTCGCGGCTTTGTCGAGGTGTCAGTGAATATTGACCGTGTTGAATATTTAACCCCAAGTAGGATTGGAAGCGGTGTACTGATTTTCTGGGCGTTGCTACTGGCTTTTCGGTTTCGAAATCGATTTTCTGGAACTTTTTACTCAGAAATTGATGGGAAACAGTATGCTATAAGGTCGTCAACTGCTTCGAACACAGATCGTTTCAAGAGAGATAGCCAAAGAGGAAGAGAGTCTACTTCTGGTAGCACGACAAAGTACGATTACTCACGGAGAACGAGGACAAATGGTGAATCAAGTCTTCGTAACCGCGGGAAGGCAACGAGGACTGAGGAGCGGGAGCCGGCGTCTGACAACTCCAATGAAGGTCAGCAGAATTTTGTTGACTTGTTGAATTTATGAATATCGCCTGTCTGTCTGTCTGTCTGTCTGTCTGTCTGTCTGTCTGTCTGTCAGTCTGTCTATACCAAGGGCAATTGAAAAAGATCCTTACTTGAAGCGAGGTTTAACTGACGCTTGACAACATTTTCACCGTGACAATGTCACTCTGCCTGTGTTATTCTATTTTCCCAAGTAATCTATCTCGAATCATTACCCACCCAGGCCGGAGATAATACTGGGTATTGAATCTATGTTTCAAAAAACAATATGTCGACTGCTCTTTCTTCCTCCAGCTGAATGTTTTTTGTGTGTGTCCATTTAGGGGCGGTTGCCAGAGTCTGACCATGAAAATGTGAACTGTTTGGAAATAAATGTTGAGCAGTCACCACCTTACAGCATTCAATATAACATACTTGTTGCTATGTATTTTTAGGACACATCCACTACAGCTCACAGGTTCACATCTGCATCGATTACATCACCGGGATTTGTCAGCAAGGAAATAAGTGTGACACTCACCACTGTCCACTCCCCTATCACTGGCAGTATCGCCTGTCCCTGGAGGGGTGGAAAAGTTTTAGAGATGAAGACAATCGCAAGATCGAAGAGTTGTACTGTGACCCAAAGAACGACATCATAACATCAACAGAGATAGACTTGACAGTCAAGTCTTACAGAGAAACGTAAGTTAAAGTGATTATGTGCAAATGGCGCTCTGCTTTTCTATATGTCGTAGCCTCTATTACGTAGCTGTACAGTTCGATTTAACACTGTGACCCTCTAACAGGTGGCGCTGATTTTTACTCAAAGTTAAATATCTACACGGATTTAATTTTCCCCTTTTTTGGATAGCCCGTTTCGCATCCGTACAGCCGTCCCTCCCCGGAGAGTGCGGGGGTAAAACAGGCTACTCTTTGGATTGCATAAAAAAGGTTTTACAAGCCCGCTGTGATGCAATTTTCTAAATATGTTGTGAACGTATATGTGAACTGTAAAGTCTCTGACTTTTGACATCCGCATTAATGTTTAATTTACTTAGCCTCTTTGCGATTCCTAGAAATACATCGTCACGTAGAACAGATGCGGTGAAAGTGGACTTTGAGAGTATGACGATGCAGAAGAGCTATCATAGAGCTGATTTAAGACGACTGTCCACACAGTCTTACATAAAAGAACAGGACAACTGTCTGGCCACACAGTGGCTGTGGTACAGGAAAGAGGAGAGCGGCGACTGGGTCAAGTATGGAGATGAGGTGCGTTGAGATAACGAGAACCTGTTCTTGATATCAGTATGTGGGGTACATTACCAAAAGTGACCAAAATACATTTTCTACTCGTTATGTTAGTTTTACAGTCTAACAGACAAGAGATTGTTAAAGTATACATTATCAACTAGGCCTGATCTACCAACAAATTCTCCGAAAAAAAAATGAAAGAGGAAAGATGCGAGTGACAATTAGTAAGCAGAACTAACATTTTGATCTTGGGAAGAGTCCAAGTTTCCCTGTCATTCCCAGTATAAGCAAGATTTAATTTCTCATCAAAATACAAAGATGAAGTCAAGAATGCAGACCATAGAAATAATCTGATGAACGACTGATGATCACGAAAGGAAGGTACGTAGGGAGGTGCTCTTAAAACACAGTGAAAAGGCAAATTCTCCCGGATATTGTATCCCTATAATTGGAGAACCAGTAAGGATATTTTGAATGTTGACAGGTAACTGCTTTCATCCTTATAGCTACTGTGCTGCATCTGAATGTCAACTCAACTCGTTTCCACGAGCCGTTAAGCCAAAGGGTTTCATTCTAATGATGAAATGTTGTGAAATGTTGGAAAATTATTGGAATCTGTATTGCAAAGGGGCTAGTTATATCACGATATTGTAACGTGTTAAATTCTCTGCTAAATACGGTCATTGAATGTGAATTGAATGAAGCTGATACAAAGTGATGCTGACTTCATAGGCCGTTAGTTAAGTACTGGTTGTCGTTCTCTAGTGATAGTCATTCAGTTTCTATTTTGTCGTTGGTTTCAGAATGGGTCCGGTACCAAGCAAGGAGACCTCGAATCTGCTTTCCTCCGCCGAGAAGGAAACTACACTTTCAAGCGAAACGGTCAGGAATTTCGTTTGCAATTCTATATGAACCCGATGTGTGAAAAATCGTTCAAGCCATACTCGAAGAAAATCGTCCGACGCCGGCCCGACTTCAGATCCCCAGAAGATATAAGAAAGCTGACAAGAGGCAATGTTGAGAAAACCTCCTGGTTTAGTTTCAGAAATTTATTTAAGAGGCGTTAGATAGTTCATGAAAGAAGCGCCTTCCACTACAGGAATCACTTCTGCAACCGATTTACTCATCCCGTACTCAGGTTGCTTGATCGCTTAAAGCAAGATATGTCACAGACAAACTGACGTGCTACTTGTCACAGGGATGACGGAGCGTATTTTGAATTGGTGGGGGGGGGGGGGGTTGGGGGGGTTGGAGAGGGGCTTACAAGCGAGCGCCAGGGGCGTTAACTTCTAGGGGCTATTTGTAAAATTATTATTGTACGTATTTTTCGCTTAAAATTGGGGCCCCAGCCCTCCCTCCCCCCACCCCTCCGTCTCCGTCGTCCCTTAACCCTTTGAATACCAAATTTTCGCCAAAATATACCGTTTTTAACCGTTTAGTCAGGTTTTTGGCTGCCATGACGCTAAATAAGCCTAAGTTTTGCTAAGAAAGCTTTTTTTTTTACCAGAAGGAGAGATTTTTCGAGGATTACGTACAAGATTGAGGATATTTCAATTCTGGGCATGCGCATAAGCCAAAATTTTGAACAGTCCAAATTGGATGAAAAGTTGAAAAGTTGGATGTTAATCATGGGTGAAAAGCTGGATGTTAATTATAGGCGAAAAGTTGGATGTTAATTATGGGCGAAGCCTGGAAATGGACCTTGATCAATCATAGGCATGGTGGACCATTTTACCACCGTTTTTGCTCCAAAACTGATAACGTTGTTTTTGGATTTGCGACGTCGGAATGTCGTCGATATCTAAACCTGACCATTGTAGGGAAAGGCCTAGCCTAGTACTACTATCTGCTTATCAAGAATATCTGATGACATTTAAATTGATGACGTCACAAGTGGTACAAAGAGCACGATCATTAATTATATGCGTAATTGGTATTCAAACGGCTAAGATTAAACAGTAAGAAACAGACCGTTTTTTTACCAGGGTTTTCAAGAAGAGCTCAGCTAAGAAATAATTTTGCATTTGTTTTTCGTAAAATTAGGATTAAGGATGACCAGAAATAAACAGAGTTCAGGAACAGGAATTTTCTCTCTATGCTGGCAAGATGTAAAGCAGAGAAACAATCACTGTAGAACGTGTCAAGTTTTAGTTTTTCTTAGTCTCGTGAGAAAAAGTCATCACGCAAAGTATTGCATGTCCAGGGATTTAACTGTAACAGGAATCGTCACGCAACGTATCGCGTTAGGGTTGTCACGACTAACGTTAACGCTTATTTCGCTTTGATGTTGAGCCCGCCTGTTCACTAAGCCGTCCTAACTGCAGGATATGTTTGAAGAACTACCAGCTGTTTACATGTAAACTTTTTAGTTATTTTGTAGCTGTTATCAATACTACGCACGATTGACAATCTACAATTGGACCACCCCCAGTTAAACAGAGCTAGGGAAAATCAATAAATTAACTTATTATATGGCTGTGTCTCATAAGGACTGGGAACTACTGAATTCACGAATTTGATTGGCTGAAATCGATATTGACCGCGGTCTAGATTTTCCCATCTAGACCGGCATCTAGACCGGTTTCATTTTGCGTTGAAAAAGTAGCGAACTAAAATACAGAAATGTTCACCATTTTCTTTTATTTTCTGCTCAATCATTTACGTAAGTGCCAAAAAGTCTGATGACAAAAAAAAAAAGTAAAGAGGACGAGCAAATTTCGGTAGGTTTAAGTTAAGCTCATCTCCTTTTGTAAGCAAAATGTCAGCAAACCAGTTACATTAAACGAACTAAAGTTTTCTTCTTTGCCATATAATAAACATCTTATTAACCGAGCTAAGTCGGTCTGTATGGGAGAATCTTGACCTCGGTCGTGTGTACAGACCTCACTGCGTTCGGTCTGTACTCACGACCTCGGTCAAGATTCTCCCATACAGACCTCCTGCTCGGTCAATAAGAGCTAAGTATTTGTACTGTGAATGTGTATCTTTGACGCGAGAAAATGGGATAAGTTGATAAGTCTTGTACAACAACAAAGAGAAATACAGCAAGTAACCAGCCTTGTTACTATCTACTTTGATTTTTATTTAGAATGTAATTTATACAATTCCCTTTGACTGCATCAAAAGGAAAAACTCCGGCTATGACAATGTTTTCATGTACAAAGTTGAGAACTAGAATAAGCTTGACAAAGCCTGTTTACAATTTTGGCGCCAAAACAATTTCACGGCGCAGTTACATTGCCATGAGCCAATTATATTATTGTGAAATTTATCCTCCAATTCTCTGTGACTTTCAGAAAATAATTATGGACGTTGTTATAAAATAACTTTTTAAATTTAATTAAGCGTAAGCCACCTCAATCCGTTTTTCCGCCGATACACAAAAACACTGTCCTGTTGTGTTTCGTAACTGGAACGCTGTCTTCTATTAAACAAGGATGTACTTCGTAATACTCCTCAAAACTAAGGTCGTAGTAGGCTAGTAACTCTCGTAAGGTCTCACATGAAGGACTTGACACCCTTTGAGAGGGCAATAGAACAAATAACAGAAACAATGCCCCCTAGCCCCAAAACAACTAACAAGCAAAAGGATTACAAGCTTACGTGAGTTGCTACACTTCTGTAAAACTTTAGACCCCTCGTGGATAAAAATAAGCACTTGATGGCCAAGCCCGCTGACATGAGTTTTATTTCCTCGATGTAGAATCTGGTGACTAGCAACCTAGCCTCACTGCGATACTATTAACCTGCGGTGCGCGTTCGGCGCATGCGTAGAGAAAAAAAAAGAAAAACGCGCTCAACTGCACGAGAGACTGCCATGTTGGAACTCTGTACTCGTTGCGTTGTCATTAAGTGTTGTCACTGCGTTTTATTCCGCCGGAAGTTTGTGATTCTGTATTAAATTTAGTCTTGTGGTTTACACACTCGAGGCCCTCAATGTCCTGGGCGGGATCGGTTTTAAATGAAACACGTCCAATAATCGGACCGGTTTGGATTTTCGTTAACAAGGTGCTTGTTATCCGTACTACCTATAGCAGGTCCTAATCCGGTTTGATATTTTAACATCAGACCCAGTTTTGGAATCATTGCGGTCCCAAACTGGATCGGCACCATGTGAATAGCTGGACCGGCTCCGGCTGCGAAGTGGTCCCTGTGATACAAGGAAACGGCCCCAAGCAAGATCCCATTCATCCCATGCTTTGTTTATTCTCCGCATAGGTAACAGGTAGCGACAGCTAATTTGCTCACGTTGATCGGGTAGCGGACCGATCTTGGACCTTCCCGTCTCAACTGACAGCTATAAAAGGAAGAATCCTTTTCCACGACTGCCCCAACCTGGTCCTGTTCGAGCCGGTCCAGGGGTCTGTTTCTCGAAAGACCCGGTAAATTATCGGGCCCGGTAAGTCACCCGGTAAGTCCCCGTGAACTTTTCAGGGTGTTTCTCGAAGCTCCCGTTATTTTCGATCCGTTAATTTTTCCGGTAACTTGCCCGGTAATTTACGGGAGGTCGTGACCTCCCGTAAAGTTACCGGGGAGTCACAAATGTTGCAAAACCAAACAAAATGGCGGCCGGGGGCGGACTTCTTTGTTTCAAAGACGCCCCTTTCTAGCCGATATGGCTGGCTGGGAAGTCATTGAACGATTTCGGCTCTCACGAGCAAGAATAGAGTGGTTCGTTGAGGAGCTAAAGGAGGAATTGGAGAGAAACACGGCGAGCAGCTGCCCGCTGGCTCCGGAAACCCAGGTAAATATAATTGTTGTTGTTGTTGTTGTTGTTGTTGTTGTTGTTTTTTACGATTTGAAGGCGTTTGCATGGAAACGCTATATAACTGTGAGGTTCTATTTTATAATTTTTCAAAACCAACAAACGGCGGGAAAAAAATTAATTAATACATAAACATTGTCATGTAAACGCCGGTCACTCGCCGCGCGTTTTCGAAAAGCCTTCTTTGTATCAACATCAAAATGGGTTCCTGTCACGCAAACCTGATCTTACTACAAGACAAGCCTGTTTCCTGTGTTTTAATTGCAGATATTTTTTTTGCTATTTTTGGAGAAGGAAATTAGAAAACAGACATTCTACAAAAAGTAAACATAATAGAGCGATCGCGAAGAGTCGCATTAGGCGCGGTGCACAAATGCTGACAAATGTTGGTTATAGCATTTCTAGCTAGATGAAACACAAAGAAGCGTACTGTACTCACGATAGATAAACGAGAATAAAGAACATTATAATTATTCTCCCCAATCACATAATTGTTTCAGTCGCATTTCTATTGATCTTAGCTTGCTTTATGCTAGAACAGTCGATTTGGGATCAGTGAAAATTACGCTTGATGTTTGCTGGAGAAAACGATTAGATCACGCCTAAAAATTTTAGTAAGATCCTTCCTTATTCCAAATATTCTGTACACTTCCTTAAGCGAAATTCCTATCAGTATAAATTGCTGAAATAAGTGTTTGTAGCTAAATTTCAAGTTCTCAAGTTCACACTGTTTCCTCGGCGGTCCGCAGATCTTGTTTGATTGCTCAGGGAACATTTTGAATTAGAATGAATCACGGAAAAAGACAACACTCCTTGAAAAGAGCGAGATTGTCGATCGAAATCTTCGAATCGAGCTACAAAAGGCAATTGATCATCACTTTCAAATAATATGACCATGCAAAAATGACGATCTCTCTCAGTTGCTCTCATTTGACACAACGATAACTTCGAAGTTAAACTTCGCTGTGTTCTTCAAAAAGCATCACAGTCGCAACAGAATCGATCAGAATCGAATGTGTACTAGTCCCAAGTGTTTCTCCATCTCTCGCGAACGAGCGTGAAGCGCGCGCTAGAGATTGGTAACAACCCGCTATTTTATCGAGCCCGGTAAGTACCGGGAAAATTTACGGGTGCTTCAAGAAACGCTATTTCGGGCCCGGTAAAGTTTCCCGTTAACCGACCCGGTAAGTTATCGGGCCCGGTATTTACGGGAGTTTTCGAGAAACAGGCCCCAGGACCGGATATGTTTGGGAACGGCCCATTGTGAACATATCCTCGCCTTTTTCTTTGCATGGGCCAGTCTTTAAGTGCTTAGTCAACAAATCAGAGAGGCTTCAACATGAAAGGATCGGAATGAACTAATCATCAAACAGCTGTTTTAATGTGGTTTAACAGAACTCTTCAATTCAATCAAATCAGTTTCTATAAAGTAATTAGCCTAGCCTTTGACAAGCAAAACATCATCGAAGCTCATTGGCTTTTTTATCCTTAATAACAGGGTAGACAGATTTAGTTTTCCGTGTTAGCAAATTCATATGGGGGATTACGAGGTACCTTTAGTCATCTCTACTAAAATAACGTCTGAGTTTGAGCCAAAATTCCGTAAACTGATGACGTAACACTGACAGTGATTGATGTGTAGCAGCTCCGATGGGCTGTATATTACTCGGTTTTCTAACTGAGTAATAACCAGTCATAGACTTGAGCGTGTCATCATTGTAATGACAGGTTTTAGAAAAAGGTTATTTAATTAGGAATAAACAAAATGCGAGCAGTTACCGAGCTTTTACATGCGAAACTGACAACCAACTGCATACATTACCTAGCTTTACATAGTAGTATTTATAAGCAGCGGACATGTACACGTGCACATGAACGAATAAAGGTCGGCACACATGTTGGAACATGTTGCACGGACGCGAAGCGGAGACAAGTCCCTTCGTCTGCACGCATAGGATGCATGTTGCAGGGATAGTACGCAAGTTGGTGCACACAAGGAGGATTGAGGAATAAAAATTTCTTGTGGCGGGGACTGTTTGCAAGGACAGTGCACACCATGCGACATTGAAAACTGAGGTCATTTTGGCCCTGCTTCATGACGCACGAATTTAAACCAGTTGAATTTCATGCAACATGTTGAGGGGACTAAAAGTTGTGCCAGCAACACAACTTTTTGGCAAAACGTCCCCGCGACATGTCCCCTAGTAACTCCTAATATGCGCCAGCTCCAACAAACGCTACCAGTAACTGATAAATACGCTACTAATGATATAACAGCTACTAACAATATTGTTATACGAGCATGCACAGAGGCGTAGCCAGGAATTTTCAAAGGGGGGGTCACACTGTATCAAAGTGAGGGTACTCACCAGATTTTCATGACTGTCACGGCGTTTTCGTCACCTGTAGTAGGTTGTTTGTTTAAAAAAGGCTTTCAAAAGGGGGGGGGGGAGGGGTCACGGGCACCCCAGGAGCCCACCTTGGCTACGCCCTTGATGCATAGTTCATACAAAGTTAATCACAATCCGAGTGCGGACGTCTTCGGCTTGACAAACACGGGCGCAGGACGATTATCATTGAAACGCAAAACCTCAAAATGGTCACAACCAGGAAACGCGTAACCAGGAATTAAAACCGTCCCGGCTTTATTAGGACTTACCTCCCGTCTTTCTAAAGTACGATAGCTACATCTTGGACACATCGGTCAAGTTAATCAAGAACACCCGAGGGTAAAATTACTCAAATCATGTGATTTTTTCAACGAGACCTATTGAACTAAACTGATTCAACAATATTTTTTCTATCCGATTACATGTACAATTACAGTAACAAAAACCTTACATGTGAAGTTTATATGAAATAATTCATATATGAACTGCGGTTGTAGATGAAAGTGAAGAATGATCATCGCAGTTAATTTTCCAATTCAAGCAATTGGAAAGAAGAAGCCTGAAAAAAAAAAAAATCAGGGCTTCAACGGGATTCGAACCCGTGACCTCCGCGATACCGGTGCGATGCTCTACCAACTGAGCTATGAAGCCACACATTGGGAGCGAGGTCAATTTATTGAGTTCATATCTTCCCGTGAGAAGTGAAATGATGTGAAGTTTATATGAAATAATTCATATATGAACTGCGGTTGTAGATGAAAGTGAAGAATGATCATCGCAGTTAATTTTCCAATTTAAGCAATTGGAAAGAAGAAGCCTGAAAAAAATCAGGGCTTCAACGGAATTCGAACCCGTGACCTCCGCGATACCGGTGCGATGCTCTACCAACTGAGCTATGAAGCCACACATTGGGAGCGAGGTCAATTTATTGAGTTCATATCTTCCCGTGAGAAGTGAAATGATGTGAAGTTTATATGAAATAATTCATATATGAACTGCGGTTGTAGATGAAAGTGAAGAATGATCATCGCAGTTAATTTTCCAATTTAAGCAATTGGAAAGAAGAAGCCTGAAAAAAATCAGGGCTTCAATGGGATTCGAACCCGTGACCTCCGCGATACCGGTGCGATGCTCTACCAACTGAACTATGAAGCCACACATTGGGAGCGAGGTCAATTTATTGAAAACCTTACAGTAAAGCATTTTATAAAAAACTTACACTTATTTCCGTACAGTGTATACAGTTTTACTTTTTCTAACCTCCAACAGTCACAGCAGCACACACTCTTCAATTTCCGTGCGGCGTAAGTTTGAATTGGTTGCTGTCTGAAAACCACGACTACTCGTTGACAAATGTGAACCGGTGGGCGTGACGTCACGTGTATGTAATCCGCTTGTATGAGGCAAACTTGGTGCTGAACAAGACCGCACGCTTGAAGAACCACCAGTTCGTGCAAAAGATCCGCTTGGATTGGACGCTGTGCCAAGATTATTAGAACTTCTTATCGGGTTTTCCCTGGTAAGCCCTGAACTAGAGGAAGTTGAGGCTGTATAACCAACTTGGGCAGGAAAGCTACTCGGGCTTGGTTGATGCTTCAGAATTCCGTTCGGATAAGTTTGAGGGTTTAGAGGCCTCGCAAGCGTTGTTGTTCTCGGTTGTGGTGAGCTGCTATTAGCGGCAGACGTTGCTTGGGACATTGTTGAATACCCACTTTGTGCAGCAGATCCGCTTGGATTGAACGTTGTGCTCCTTCTCGGGTTTGCGCTAACAAGCCCCGAATTAGAGACAGTTGAGGTTACGTACCTAAATTGTACGGCAGCAGAACCACTCGGAGTAGACTCGGAATTATTTGAGCCACTAGGTGGGTGCTTCAGAATTCCTCGCGGATATGTTTGAGAACTTCGAGGCTTCGGCAAGGGCGTTGTCGGTTGCGAAGAGCTATAAGAAGCAGAATGTGTTTGGGACACTTTTGAATGCCCACCACTGGCAGCAGATCCACTTGGCTTGGACGCTGTTCCAGGGCTGTTTATGCTACTTAGTGCGTTTCCAGCAGTAAGCCCAGAATTAGACGTAGGTGTGGAATAACCACTCCTCACTAACGTTTTGCTTGCGTTGGGCACTGTTCCGTGATAAATACTCGAGCTTCGGGAAACGTGCGTTTGAAAACTCGGATGTTTCGATAAAGGCGCTGGCTTTGGCTGCCGGGGTGAGCTATTGGGATCCGAGGTTGTCTGGGACAGGTACTTTATGACGTACTCTGGGTAGAACTGATCGGTATCAAAGACAACAAAGATAGTCGGATTTGATTTGTCATCCACGCATGAGTCGTACAGATCGCTCGCTGGATTTGAGGGCTGCTTTGGCGGTGGTCTTCGATAACTGGAGTGACCCTCAGTGTAGGAACCCACAAGAACTCTGGCCAGGAACATGAATTGAGACAAATCAGCATCTCTCTTTGCGTAGGCGTGGCTGTAAGAGGCATTGACTGCAAAGTAGCTTCCCTCGCCGTACACAGTTGCGTTCTTTCCGTGTAAACGCCAGTCAAAGTTTTGCTTACAGATGGCCTCCACGGTTCCTGGACTAGTTCCGTGAAATAGTCGTTTTTCATCAACCTGTCGCTGATTACGCCGAGCTATTGCCATCATATTCTCTTTTTTCCTTAAAAAAGAACAAGAAACTACCATATCAATTCCCTTGATATGGTGTCAAGTCGATGATAAGGCAATTTCTGCACTCCGCTCAAAGTGATATTGCATATTCTAGTTTATGCCTGAACATGAAGCGACCAGATGTGTTGCTATTCTCCCTGGATGGCTTGCTAACAGGAGCCACCAATCGGGAAGGGAGACTGTATGATATGTATCATTTTCAGCTATTTTTAGAAAACAACGCACCAACATCAACGTCATAAAATCTCGCGTATACACGCGAATTTGCGTGGATTCTTTCGTGGTCTTGCAGTGGCGTGATTAGTGTTATGTTCAAAAAGGCTTAGTGGTCCACTCACGCGCTAATCATTACGAAACATGCTTACCACAGTTACACGGAGTTAGGAGACTGTATACATGACCATCGACTTATATCGATGGGCACGTATACAGTTTTCTAACTCCGTGTAATTGCGAACCTGGGATCAATTTAATAGAACTTTTACACTTGTAATGTGCAAGTCGGACCACTGTATTTACAAGCGCAGACAAAAGCGAATTTAATAAACATTACTACGAGTCCATGTTACAAGTGTCCGACTTGTAGTGACAGGTGTAGCGCTACACGTGTAAAGGATGGTAAGTATCAAATTTGATTAACACTTTACAAGAGTCTGTCTTATATTTTACAAGAGTCCAACTTGTAAATCACAAGTGCAAACTACAAGACGCATGTCACTTGTAAGCTTCATTGAGTACGACTTCTGAAAAGGAAATTCGAGCCGTGGTCTTCTAGTGAGGAGGAACTTGACGAGCTGCTGAGACATCAGGTTATCTGGCTAGAACCTCATGGTAGGACACATATGGTCGCCTTCCCCTTCACCCCTTAATTGCTAACCGCAAGCAAACACAGTATTTAAATGCTAACCGCAAGCAAACGGCAGTAAATTAAAGCAAACTGCAGGGAGACTATAGGGTGGCCTACCATGAGTTACGTGCCAGTTATCCGTCAAACTCGGAATTTCGAGGAAAGACGGCTACTAGACGTCGAAAATCCAGGGGAATTTCGCGAGATGTTTCGTCTCCCTGTAGACGCCTTCGCCACCTTTTGAAATTTTAAAAAGACCCGCAGATATTGACCAGACAGCAGGGATATAAATTTTGCATTTGTAAAAATACACCTGCATTCAAGCGGATTTTACAATTGTAAGGCTACAATTGTAATTTACACCTGTATCCCGACTCACGATACACGTGTAAATTCCAGTAAATAAAATTCTTTTATTGAATCCTTGTATTTACAAGCCGGACTTTACACGTGTAAGTTACGCGCGTAAAGACTACAAGTGTAATTTCTTCATTAAATTGACCCCTGGTTGCCTCAAATACACGACGACAATGAGTTACCAAAACAAAACTTGGAGCCCACTGAAGCGTGTTCCAGCTTCTACACAAAGTGCCACAGAATTGAATAGCTATTGTGTTACCTGCAATATTTCTCCCACATGAACGGATTCTGCACGCGATCGATACTTTCGACCACAACGTAGTCATTCATTGACTTTCTGAATAACTGTACCACGTCATTAAATTCAGCTGATGATGGGAGTAATCTAACGCGTGTATATTGAACACTGGGTGGCATCGAGGACCATTGGCTTGGAACGTCAGATTTCGCAGCTCTTTTCTTCACCGAAGAATCGCCATGCGCCCTATAAAAGAACACAGTTACGAGTCGTTGATACAGTCCTATTTTATTTCAAGGTTTCAAAGTATTCCTTTCGTGTTTCTCTATCATTTTAAACTTTTACACCCAAGATTGGATTCGACTGTAACTGAAACTGATCCTCCAACAGTACGGTATGGCTCCGCACGTGTACTGACCTAGACGCTCTCATTCCTTAACTATTTGATGAACCTGAATCAAGAAATATAATGTTATAAATTTCATTCATACCACTTCAAGTCGTCCATATCTTCATCGGATATAGGTTTTTTGGGTCTCCTTTTCACCTGTCTCTTGGTTCCAGTTTTCAAGTTGACTTGGTACATCTCTCCTTTCGAATAAAAGAACAAGTTGTACACGTGCTCTCTGGTTGTAAACTTGAATGTGGTTCTCGTTTTACCCTGGTCTAACGTGTCTTGAAAGGCTTGCTCTATCAGTCTTTGAAGGCATCTCCCCTATGGAAAAACTATTGCGTTACTAATTGCTAATAAGCTTATTACCACAACGTACGGCTACGGAGGGCGTGTTATGTTTGCCACTAAACATAGTTCTCTTCCTCTCTGTGTTAGCATTCGTGGCATTATAGTCATGCATTCTTAGTACTCGCCTGAAGCGGAATACACACAGATACAATTAAAGCGTACCGCGTAGTCTCTGTCAAACATGTGCCACACGTTGGCATTATCTTTCCAATACCATTTCCAGTTCGTAAACACGGGATCACATGGGCTGATGACGTACGACACGGTGGACAGGCGCCTCAATAAGCCCACTAAGAAACCTCCACCACCCCTTGGCCTTTGAAATGTGATGGTCATATTTTCCTGGTCAATCATAACTTCATATTTCAGGTCACAAGGAAGCCTTCCATTTCTAAAAATCATAACAAAGCAACGGCATCATAACATACACCTGAGTATACTAAAATATTTCATGTAGCTGGAGAACTGAATTCGAATACTAAATGAAACATTATCGGCAAGTGAGATATGTGGGTTCAACACCGTTGTTATTCTTGCAACAGTGCAATAGGTACGTGTTTTTTAGATTGATCTCATTCTCAGATCTCTTCAGTTTCTGAGATCTCTCAGTCCAAGAAAACTAGAATTTGACTACGAAAATAATTGCAGAAAAACTATTTTAAGCAAATGTTCTTGAGAATGATCTCACTTTCAGATCTCCTCAGTTACCGAGATCTCTCAGTCCTTGTCGGTGTGGGCAAGAAAGCTAAAATTTGACCACGTAAATAGTTTCAGAAGAACTTTTTTACGCAAACGTTCTCGAGAAAAAATCCCTTTTTTAAGCACTTTCTTTCTTTTTTCCCTTTATTTCGTGATGAAGGTCAATTCGGGTAAATGTAGATTGAGGGTTTATATTACAACCGAATGTATGGAGTTAAAATTGTGACATTACTCTGGTAGCACTTTCAGAGTAAGCATGAAAGTAACATACAAAGAGCACAGATGTTGCAGGTTGCTAATAGAGCAATGACCAAAAAGTGAGAAGAAACAAGCAAACAGCTACATCACGACGCTTTGTATAGTAGGTTTCTTTTTACAAACGAAGATTTCGTTGCTTGAATCCATGCTGAAAGTGACAATTTGTGAATCCCAATTAAAATCTGCGAATACTAAACGAGAGTCAACGTAGCGAACGATAGTAGCTAAAGAACCAGTTTAAACTTACCTTTCAAGACGAGAAAGATCAAGAGACTGGGCTGACTTGAAGTTCACTGGTGTTTCGACATTCACATCACAGTAGAGCTTCTCTAGAGTCAAGTTGTCCTCCTCACTGAAGCTTATCCATCGATCAGAAATGGAAACTTGATATTGCCACTGGTATGGCATAGAACAATGGTGTCCTAAGCACCTTGAGCCTTTCTTGCATTTACCAATAAGGAATTCCGAGCAAATGGATGCATCTGACCTATCCTGATGAATATGGCCTGTTAAAACAGGAATATTGAACTTTGAAAACGCGGTTATTTGAGTGTGCGTTGCTCTGAAATTAGTAAGAGCTTAACTTATCTCTCGAGTTTACTTCAGCTGAGGCTATCATGATCAAATTATTCAAAAAGTTAGAGCTTCAAATTGGACTCGGGAGAACGTGGTGGAGTTTTAGGCTTGTTTTCTGTGACTGTATCATGACCGCGGAATCCAAGAATACTCTCCCAGTTAACATGGACGCAAGTACTTATTAATCACGTTATGTAACTTACTCGCATCGTACTTTGCTTGGTTGCTGCAATCGCGGTTTACTCTGCCTACATCGAACTTTGTCTAGATTTGGGTGTCGCTCAGGTTAGTAATTACATCTCGTGAATTCGGAATAATTTCAGTACACCAGCTCTCAAACAATGGTTTTAAAAATATGGTACTCACATTTCGTTTTGTCTTTGCCTGACAAACTGCGTTTGTCGTCAAGAATCATTTTCAGTATATCAGCCTTACAGACGCTGCTCAACATAAGACGCTGAAGTACTGCCTTGGTCTGGTCAGTATCCATGGCTGTTTCATGATCTAAACCGCACTCGTATTCACCACTGCAACTTTTCCTTAAATAACCACAGCACATATGAATCCTGTTACAAGTATCACCTCGATTGCATACGCCATTATTGTACTCTACACAAATCTGAGGTGTCGAAGAGAGCACGAGCTTTTGGAGTTGAAGGTCTGTTAACTGTTCAAGGTTGATCCTCGAAAGCCAAGCCCTGTCCCTCTGGTTGTTGAAGTGGTGATTCAGCGGACATGTTACTCCACTGCTGCAGGAATCAATGATGTAATCTCTACAAATATGCAGGTTTGTGCAGTTGTGTTTGACACACTCTCCGTTCTTATTGTAGCTCCAACAGACACGAGCTCTTGCAGAGAAGGCATCGACTTGTGTAATCACCCCCTGGTTGCTCTCTCTCATCAAAAAGCTGCCTTTCGTCTTGCGAAACCAACCTTCAGCGCTTTCTGGTCCATGCGGAAATAAATCCTTTCGTTTAGCAATCACGTCAAAAGAGATCGAGGAACCGTACTCTTTACACAGGCATTCAAAGACCTTCTGCTCAGTTAGGAAACAAGGGGTCCAACTTGCTGAGCTATAAGCCAGACTCGTTTTGCTCATGGAATCAGAAGGTTTAGTTCGACCCTGTGAAGACTGTTTGGGCGAATCCTGAGCAGCTGGAGTTCTCATGTAGGACTTCGAAGTCAAGTTTGCCACTGACAGACAGTTCTTGTCTCTTGTTGGTGACGCAGACGGTTCTTGTTTCCTAGCTGACTTTGCAGAAACGGCTGTAGCCTGTGTGTTTCCTGATGAACAGGCATTTTGCTTTCCACTTACGGCTGGTGTTTCCTGAGTAGCAGCTGTCGCATTACGGCCACCTGGGAACTTCCTTGTTTCAATGCATTTCTGTTCGTTAAGAACCAAGATACTACATCGAACAAAATTTTTGTTCATTACTCGGTGTGGCGGTACCAAATCGTATTCTTTAAGAATCTTGATGTTATGCGAGTCAGACATGTCGTGCGACAAAACACATTTGCATGACAACGCTCGCACATCTTGTGAACAAACATGAAGATACGGACATTTATCAGACTTACATTCATTTCTCAAATACAACTGACAAACCTGTGGTAGGCTCCAGGCAACAATATTCCTTATCGTCCCGTTTGAAAGTTTTTCGAGTCTCAGCTCTTTCGCTTTCTGCTTGTTGTCTTCGCTGTGAAAATCATGTGAAAGGTGGCACTTCCCTTCGCAAACTCCTTCGATGTAACTTTTACAGACATGCCAGTATTTGCACTTGCCTTGCGCGCGTCGACACGAACCTTTGACTGCATATTGGTGACAAATTTTCTTTCTCAAATCAATTCGGACACCAGTGATTTCATCATTTTCATCTGTTACGCAGACGAAACCAGCTTGAGCTCCTTGAGCTTTCAACCAGTCTTTGGCTTCACGCTTGGTTTTTCTGCTTCCTAATGGCGACGATGGCTTTAAGAGAACAGTCAATTCGACAAAACCACCACTACCGCAAATAAAATTAAAGACTTTCGCGACCAAGACATCGTCCGCCATTGTTCAAAGCTGCAATTTTCGTGAGTTTCCCAGAAACGAGGGCACAGTTGGCTTGTAATTTGCATTTTACTATTTCCCGGAAACGACGCCAATACGGGGATGCGGATCGGTTGCCACGTCATAAGTCTATTCCACAATTAAATTCAGATTTTAGATTGACGTTACTTTAATAAATATATATATTTCCCTTTTAACATAATAAAAGTAGCTTGAGTTCTATTCCAGTTCAGTCCCTACTAAAAATTTCCACGGCAGCGACACTGATTTGAAATACATTTCGTGACAATCGAAGTCGCACGAGCTACCAAAATACGATACGGTTCGTCGTGTTTAAAAGTAAACACACGAGTGTCCCCAATGACCATGAATACACTTCACAATGCTGTTGTGTACCTAGTTGTACCTAGTTGTATATTAATAACTCGTCCAAACATGACCCGCCTAGATTAGCTCAGCTATCCGCGGGCATGTTATAATTGTAATTTTAATTTGATAACAAATAAAATGTATGTATGTTTGTATGTATGCTGCCGACTTCAAAATGGCATCATTGTCACGTCTTTTAACTACTTTTCACTAGTTTCAACAAATGGCGAACTCTTTCGATCCATGTCGGGCAAGAATGTTGCCATGGTACTTTTCATTCCTATATGCTCCTTTTTTTTTTTTTTGTAATTTTTATTTTTTTTCAACATTTTGGGTTATAATACATACAATACAACACAAGACATAACACTAGTTACAATACTTACAATACGTCATAACTACAATAGATTACATACAACAAATTATAATTACTAATCGTAGCCTAATTATACCTAAAGAATATACAATGCGTTGTTTACAATAGTGCAGCTACCCAAATACAGAAAAAAAAAAAAAAAAAAAAAAAAAAAAAAAAAAAAAGAAAGTAAGTTAGTGACATGCTGAGAAGGAGAAATTACAAATTAAGCTCAACTATTATTAAGAGATGGCATTAGTTTTTCCCACTTTTTGTAATGTTTATAAAGTTGGTTATTTTTGGTAGCTATTTTTTTTCAATGTAATAAACGGTTTTTGTCTTTGCTAAAAAAAATTGTTAATGTTGGTTTAATTTTATTTAATTTACATTTATAAATAAAAAACTTTCCTAGCAGTATCAAGTGATTCAGGATAATAAAGTCTTCGTTGTTGTTGAACACTCCAAACAATATATTTTCAAATGTCAAAGTGTCCAAAGATACATTCTGGTTTGAAAGCCAAGAAGAAAAAGCCCGCCAGAAGTCTTTTGTTGTATCACAATAAAAGAGCAAATGTTCGAGGGACTCGACCTCTTTCAAACAAAAGGTTTCAACAAATGGCGAACTCTTTCGATCCATGTCGGGCAAGAATGTTGCCATGGTACTTTTCATTCCTATATACTCCTGCTTATTTCTCATCAAAGAATAATTTTGCATTTGTTGTTCGTAAAAAAGTCGAGACCTAGGATGAACTAAAATAATGAGTTCACGAAGAGGAATTTCCACTCTATGCTGGCAAGCGGCAAATCTGAGAAAACAGTTACTGTAGAAAATAACACTTCAGAAAATATCAAGTTGTAGTTTTTTGCAGTTTCCGGAGCCAAAGTTGTCACGCATCGTATGGCAGAAAGAAAGATGTAGCCGCACACAAGAGTAGCTTTGTGAGGTTTGACCAGACTAACGTTAATGTTGATCTTGCTTTCTTGTTTAACCTGCCTGTTCAGCAAGCCGTATCAACTCAAAAGCAATTTTCAAGGACTACTTACTAGCTGTTCAAACATTCTATTTATTTTGTTACTCGGTTATCAATACTGCGCACGATTACTCATATGGTATGAGATGACATTGTTTGGACTATCTCCAGTTAAACAGGACTAGTAAAACAAAAATCCATAAAAGAACGTATTTGAGCTGGGTTTGTGTTTCATAGAAACAGAAAAAGGGATAAGAACAAAGATAGTGAAGTACAGAAAGCAAACAAACTTGTTTCTGTCTATTTCGGTTGTTTTATCACAATTTATCACATGAACTACGTGTTTGCAAATCCCTTCAATGACATGACTTCCAATCCAATTCCATGTACTTTTGTTCCATGCAATTAGATGTACTACACTTTGACTTTTTCTAGAGCACTATATCGTTCTTATTTGTAACGCATATAATACACTGGAAGTGGTAAATAATCAAACGTAAATAACCAAGCCTTCAGAATATAACTCATAACAATATATGGGAGCAATTGTTTGTAGCGGTCTAAAACATGAACTTTGACTAAAACGGAATCACAGTCAAAATAGTTTCATACAATCCTTAGTTCGATCATTATAAAAATAAATAAACATCTAAAACTTTGCCGCATTAAATTAGAGAAACGTTTCTCTTCACTAAGATTTATTTACAGCATTAGATATCGTGTCAAGCGGATTTAATAAGGAAACTTAAGATAACTTGTTAATATCCTATTAATGTACAATGTATGAAGACTTTTTTTTGCAAAACAACTTTTATATTTACACAAGAACATAAATTATTTTTTCTTAGTTGATGTCCGAGTTGAGGGCCTTGAGGATTGCTGGGAAGCTGTTCTTGGAGGTTGAGGTGAATGCGCCTGCGCAGTAGACGCCTGAGAAGTGGGCCTTTTTGACATGCTACTGCTGACCGGTCTGTCCGCGGGCGTTTGAGACTCTGTTGGTGTTAAAGCACTTGCGCGAGAGGCGGTCCGTTCGAGGGCTCGGATTTTCTCCAGAGCTTGTTTGAGATCGGTTTCCGCTTGAATTGCCCTCTCTTCTGCAGCTTGAGCGCGCTCCTCTGTCTCGCTGTGAAAAGACGTAAACAAGGACAATCAGAAAATGTAACCCTCAGTATAATGAATAACCTTTCTATCCAAAATATTGAACTTCTTTGCTAGCCCACCCCTTCCCGCTTGCCACCATTTTTTTATCTGGAGTACACAGAGTTTCCCAATAATTATAATAAAGAGACTATTTTACGTTGTGCAAATATCAATTGAAACAATACAATTACATATACAAACACAGAGGCTCGACTGAGCGAGCGGGCGCGTTAGAATAAAAGAAACCGTCGTGACTATTATGACGCAATTTGAATCTTCTGGACAGTCCCATCCAAACAATTCTTGCTGCAATAAGCTGCTGCGAAAAACTTGAATGAATCTTTTTTTTCTGCTGTAAGACGATCGTCGAAAGAAAATCATCAAGATCCTACGGTAGTTACAAGCAGAAGCCGAGACACGCTTACTTTTAAGGCCACAAATCATGAAACCAAGAACACGGAAGTATTACTGATATTCAATTCGAAACTCAATTCATTTAGCACAATTGTCAATGGGAGAGAACCTACAGTAGCTGAGACTGAAGTCTTTCAACAGCTGCCAGAGCCTCTAGGGCCTTCTTAGTGTCTGGTGACGGAGAGCGGGCTGGAGACAAAATCGAAACAACATGATCATCAAAAACATTCCACTTTCTCCTAAACAACGCCAAATCTAAACATCAGAATTGTTCAATCTCATTATCAAGGACCCATTAACCGATTCAAGCGCGCGCTCGCGCGCGTTGCTAAGGAGGTGAAATTTCACTTCCGGTCACTTACGTCAACGGAAAATAAAAACAACTCAAAAACTTACAAATTCGCAAACATTTTAGATGAATTCTCTGTGTTTCGCAAAATGCAAAGTAAAAAAAGTACAAGCAAAGACAAAATAAGAGAAAGACAGAAAAACAAGAGCAATAGAAAGAGAAAAACTAACTCCGTGTAGCTTTGTTCGATCTCACCGAAGTGCACTGGTAGTGTAAATTGCGCACGCGCTGATAGGGTAACTTCCAATCGATATCGGGCGCACTTCCGGTTTCTTTAAATGCTAAAGGAAACGCGGTTTTTCATTAAATCCAGCCTTTTTCGACGAATTTCGATTAAAGCCAACGTTGGCAACATAGCTATGCATTCCTTTTTCGAAATCATGCATTTTTCAGAAAATTACGAATTTTTCAATATTTTGAAATGCTCTCAAAATCTGACCTTTTAGAAATGAAGCAAAATCGATGCATAGCGCAATGAGGATTTAAATTAAAATATTAAATCAATGAAAAAAATCCCGAGAAAGTAATTTGCCTGGGAGCCTCTGCATTTTTTCTGTATTAGTCACACGACCATGGGCGTGGCCTGATGACGTCATCACTAGTGTTACTGGTCATGAAAAAGTTGAAACACATGAAATAACTCTGAACTAACTAAAAATGAGGAGGTTAGATGATACTAAATTTTCCTTAGCAACGGCTCGAAAAGATCGGTTAATGGGCCCTTAAAGGGATTAAGAAATTTATAATGCTTGCTTGAGGTAGACTTTCTAAAAGTGCGTCTTTGTCGCTCGAAGATTGACCTCTGGCTTTGCTCGAGGGAGACAAAAGAAAAGGTCGACTTGTGGAGAGTCTATAGCTTGGGGGGAAACTAGACGAAACGGCCTTTTGAAAAAACTATACTGTTTTGATTCACGAAAACCATACAAATCGTATGTGTGTGAAATAAATGTCCAACTCACCAGGTTGCTGGCCTTCGCCTTCTGGCACAGCAAGCAGTTCCAACTCCTGCAAAAAAGGGGTAACTTAGTTTATTTCAACAACACAGAAGGGTAAAGTTTCGTCACGTCCAAGCATCTATTTTAAGAATGTACCATCAAATCAGCTCCGTTGTGTGTACTTGTTTCCGTCGATATCGCTGTTGCGCCTGACAACAGAACGGGTGCAAAACCTCCATGTACGGGAATATCAAGGTAAAAGAAGATAGGAAGCAAACGAAGCCACTCAGTTTATCAGCCTAACGTATGTAGCACGCTAGTAGAGTGATAAGTAACTGGGTGAGTGAGTGATACGTCTCTTTTGATGGCAAAACATGGATTAAGACTGTTTGCACACACAAAAAAGTACGTATACAGTCTGTAATACACTGATGACCACGAGGAAATACCAGCGGAATCCCGATTTTGCGAACCCTCAAGGGAAACGAAAATTGGTTCGCAAAATGGGATAGTTCGAGAAATCGGGGGTAAAATTACAGTGTTCGACTAAGGAGAGAGAAACGACTTTTGGTTCGAGTTCTCGGGAGGTTAGAGAAAATGAGCGTTCGAGAAATCGAGGATTCTGCTGTAGAATAGCGAGGGCGTTCAGTTAGTCGTTTCGTTAGTGTTTCTGTTACTGTTCTCATTGTTTCTGTAAAGCGATCATCACCGGCTAAACGCCCTCATGATTCATTATTGAATATACAACATAATCTATTCAACGTTTTGTCAGCTAACCAACCTTATCAGCAGGGAGCTCTTCCAAGGACTTGGTCCTAATATTATCATCATGTCCTAGCACATGCATCCGGGAGTCGTCTTCTTCTTGGTCTCCCTTTTCCATCTCAGGAACTCCTTCAGGGTCCTTTGCAGACTCCTCTTCTGTTTTTTCAAGGCTCGTTTCCACAGCAGCTGCGTTTACATCAGGAGGCTGGGCAGCTGGCACAGAAGCATCTTCTTTCGCAGGCTCCTCTTGCACTTCAATAGTAGTTCCTTTTGTGTCGGCCTCTTGTTGTTCGCCCGTTGGTGTGCGGTCTCTTTCGTCAGCCTTTTCAGCCTGTTTGGCATCACCATCTTGCGACTTCATAAGAAATAAGCAGAGTCATTTTACTATTAAGACACAATCAATGACGCGAGTCGTCGGAAGCTACCTTTTTCTCAACAAGGTGTCAGATAGCGAGATGCGATTGCTATCTTTCAGGAGAATGAAATAATAAAGAGAGAAACAACAATGTACTGCTAATGTTCCAGATAGAAAAACTTCGTGATGTATAGATCGAAATACATGTGTACATTCCAAAAAGATCAAAGGTTAGATGAAAAATAATCCTTACCTCCACCACTG
Source organism: Orbicella faveolata (assembly GCF_042242905.1). Lineage (NCBI taxonomy): Eukaryota > Metazoa > Cnidaria > Anthozoa > Scleractinia > Merulinidae > Orbicella > Orbicella faveolata. Next base: position 15,019,152 of record NW_028301565.1, read on the forward strand.
TAGTTTTAGAATCCGTAGACCCCACCCTATCAGTCCCTTTCTTGACGCCGGCAGAAGCGTCCTCAAAAACAAAGTCGTCGCCCATGACGTCCTGAATAAGCAGGCGTGCCGTGCGTATCCAACCCTCACATTCCACAGTCAGTCGCTTGAGGTCTTTGAAGTCCATATCGGCGTGTTCATCGCCTTGATCTCGCCGTTCCTAACGGGGAAAATAATCATATAGAATTGGATCACGGCTTAGCCAATGCGGAGGACGCGCATCCCTTATTCAGGAGCGATTGGGTTAGTCGTGAACGATTAAGTGAGTAATACACACAAATTGAGTTAGCGAGTGAACGACGTGATTCAATGCAATAAACTCACTTGTCACTGTAAAATGAGATCACGATGAGATGACAAATTTAGTTGCTTAGTTCCAAGCCCCCGAGTGAGGGATAGGGCCGGAAGATTTAGTACAGGGAGCCTAAGGTCTCAAGACACACGACGAAAATCCAATAGATGACACAACATGAACACTTCAAATGTTGAACAGGCTTTTTTGTATAAGCCTACTTTCCAACACAACTTGCGGAGTTTGATTGGGACCTTTAAGTTCGCCTGCCATATCTTTACAAAAAACTCGCGGGCAACTTTTACTTCGGCGATAAAAAGCGCCCCCAAATGAGCCGCATTAGGACTAAATGAAGAGGTTAGTTAACGGGCGTAATTCGCTTACCTGCATCAAATCAATCACCAAATCAGAGCAGCATTTTGTCAAAAGAACGGAAAACTTTCTCAGCTCTGCAAACAGTGTCTGCGCTCTGTTACATATTTCCTCGGGAATAGCTTGCAGGAGGATTTCTCCCCCTCCTAAGGATGCGTCCACTTCCTGATCGTCCGTCTGTTTGTTAATCTCTTCTAGTTCCTTGTCCCCCATGTCCGGCGTCAGACGAAGAAGAACCGTAATCATCCACCGAATCATGGCGCTGTGCAGCTGCGTGACCTGGACATAAACATTATGATTAACTAAGTAACTTCCAGTTGACCCCGACAGCGGAAGTTTACCACGCGGCGCTAGCAGAGTTAAACCCAAACACAAGCAATCAGAATGCTTGCGTAATTGAAATTTGCAATTTCTATTAAAAAAAAAATTTCGATTCCCCTTTCTCAAAAGGTTTCTTAAACATGGTGCAGTGTTGAGCTTTGTAACTGTAGTAGTTCCGGGCTGTTCTTCTTTCTGCGATAGTCTCTTTTGTTCCCATGTGCTGTAGATTAACGCGAATAAAAATATTATCTGTGAACCACAGACAAAATATATTTGTCCTTGTGATCACTTTGTAATTACTTACTCTTTCGACAACCTTGGCGTCCTCGTTGTCAATACTGTTTGTAGTCGCCGACAGCCATTTAACAGTGTTTTTAAACACTTCTTCCACGTTTACCGGGTTCTCTTCCTCGCCGCTCAAGCGAGCACCATCCTTCTGCGTAGAGCCAATCAGAATCAGCGTTTCAGTCAAGTGATCAGCCCACTCTTCGCTAACCTGATCCGATATTCGTATCCAGTCCGAGTCGAGCAGCATTTCGCCGCCATTCAGAACAGTATTTAGTTTGTTTCCCCTAAAGAAAAAAAAAAATTTTATAAACTACTGAGCAATTGAAAGGAAAACTAGTATAGAGACTGCCAAATGCTCACATTCAACAAGAAACCAATCACGGGCTATTTTACTTACCATGTCTCTATAGGATTCACCAGATCAATAATTCCTTTTGCCACTCCGTTTTCACCGATAACTCGCACATGATATTGCTGATGTAAGCGATCTACTTCTTGATTTAACTGCAACATGATTTCATGCTGAGGCCATCTTGTTCCGTCGTCTGCTTGGTGACGGCTGAACACCTGAATAACGCCACAAAAGGGACGATTGAAATGACACAGGATCAAAATAGGCAACAGCCTTCAACGAAGTAAAATGTAAGTTACGAATCCAGAACAGTCATTCAAGGGGCCTTACCACCCTTTTCGTAGAAAACTGACAAACCCAGAGGACCGAAAATCCCCAACACTACTTTTAAGCAAGAACATTCCCACATTCAAGCTCCCCTCACCCCAACTTTGAGCACATTTCTTATGCTCCAGGTTCTATGAATCCTTAGTCTAGGAATACTAAAATTATTATGTGACTCAACAGTCGTGTTTTGTGTAAAAAGTCCTTTACTCGGCCCTGACAACTGACGCTGTGGTTGGTTTTCCTCGAAATTCAAACCAGACCTATAATGACGTTGGAATTGTTTCTGCATTGGTATATTGGTGTGTATTTTTGATATTATTTTGTTCTGTCTTCCCTTACTAACTATATCTGAAGGAGAACTAGAATAGGAAGCTGTATATGAGCTGTTAAAAAAAAGTCCCATATATCAGCTGTTAAAAAATGTCCCAGATATCCATTTTTCCATGTCTGCATTCTTTGACTACGAGGTGTCTTATCATCCACATGTACAATGATGTATCCTTAACACAGTTTTGTTGTTGTTGTTGTTGTTGTTGTTTACCTTAAGCGCCACATCAGTCCATCCATCCACCTGCCTGTTCATCTGATACAGTTCGTCTTCACGTGATAGTAGTGTTTCTCCAGTAAAGTGTTCAGCTTCCTGGTTCAATGTCTCTTCCCAGGATTTTAAATCTTCAAACAAACTCTTGATAAACTGCTCGTCGGGTGGTCGCACGCTGCCATCATCGTAACTACATCACAGCCGCAGACAGAAGGCAGATTACAATCTTTATTCTCTAATGTCTATAATGAACTTAACGCTCTTGGTTTTATCATGTTTTCGTGAATTATAACAGAGTTTTATTTTTTGTTCGTTTCTTTGTTTCTTTGTTTCTTTGCTTGTTTTGTTTTTTGTTTCTCCTTTCAAGGTAGTGTTGTTTTTATATCTTATTATCTCTTTCTCTGAAAGTTTATCGTTTTAGATATCAACATACATGATTTACTTTGATTGTTAAAATACCTATTAGGGTCATATTATATAACTATTCGTTAACCTATACGTATGAAATCTTACGCGCTTACTTCACAACTTTTTGAAACTCCTTTTTCCATCTTTGAAGTTGAGTAATTAATCTTTTAAGCTGTAAAGAAACAACACAACTGGTGACTATTCTTTCCCTTACTTTCATATTTTACATGCAAGATGGCACCAAGCATAGGCTTCTTTACCAGTTTTCTAACATAGCGCAACTTTCTAATAACGTTCCTAACAGGGGGTGGGGGGGGGGGGGGGGCACAAGGAGATCAACTTTGGATTAAGGATAGTTTTCTGTCTCCTAAGGTCAGATGACGTAATCTCATGATGACAAACTGACATGTTGCTCCTGGTGTCTATGAGAGATTGCTCGTATACGAAGTTATAATTAGCTCATAAAAACAGCTGACTCAGTAAGAATTATGTTTCAGACTTCGGTATTAGAAATTTTGTCATTATCTCTGCACCACTAACTATACACGCTAAATAAAGTAACAAACTAACCCTGTGAGTCATTTCCTCCTCTGAAGAAACAAGCCTTTTGTTAAACTTTTCAGAAAGTTCTCTCCACTTTTGTACATGGTTTGTTAAACTTTCGAGCTAGAAACAAAAAGACAAAAACAGGGGATTTACACATTGGTAACACGATCTTGAAAAGAAATAATCAGTCTTGGGCGAAGGAGACACTATCGTGTTATGGGAAGTTAAACACATAGCCTAGGAAGGTCTAACGAGGACATAATTCTAATTTCCAGAAGAGGAAAACAATCAACGATGGTTTCTTCATGGCTGAAAAAAGCCAGAATTCTCAGACCAAAACATTACTTGTAATCAGGCTCTACGGCGGAGCTAGACTACGAGTAGTCACTCTCTCACCTAGTCCGTCGCGCGTGACGCGAAAAAAGAACCACCAGAAAAAAAATGACCGCGCGAAATCCCGAGTGCAAGAAGCGCGCACTTCTCCCCCCCCCAGGCATTTGCGCGGCCATTTTTTTCTCTAGGTTCCCTTTTGCGTCACGTACGACGGACGGAGCGAGAGAGGGACTACTCGTGGTCTAAGGCGGAACTGAGGAGTTAGGGTATTTACGGCGCACCTCTACAAGGCCTCCGTCCAGTATTCAAGCTGTTGTTAATCAATACTCGGTTCAACGAACCTGTATGCTGTCCTTTTCACTGAGAAAAATAGCAAAATGTCGGCTTAATTTGGCCCACGCTTTCTCACAAAGATGTAATTTCTTGGCAGTGTTAAGCGAGTGTTTGTCTGTGACCTTCAGTGATAGGGTATATGCTGCACTGCTCCACAAGTCACGTTCTTCGGTCAGTTTACCTGTGTAGTAAAAAACGAGATTGAATACCATTGAAATAGGGTAACAAGCATGCATGTATTAAGATTACGCCATTAAAAAAGCGAGCACTCAGTAACTTTCGGATACATAAACACGGCTAAATAATTGTTAACTGTGTTTACACTGACGTTGGTAAGAAAAAACACTTCCGAGTCTTACGCTTCTTGTTCAGTAGCATGCAACTGAGATGTTTTTAAAAGGGACCGCTTACAGTCCACTGTGACTATTTTATTTACAGTTTTACGACATTCGATGGTAACCTATTGTACGACTTTACTCCATATGCCGTTAAGAGATGTTACTTTACCTAACACTTGTGTCTCGAGCGTTTTTCAAGTTGAGTATCGTAAAACCAAAACCAAAGTAATCACTCTAGCCAATCAAAAAGGACAGAGACAATACAGTGAACCAATCAAAACTCGAAGTAATTACATGTAGCAGACGCGGAGCGCGGGAAATCGTATGCAAATGTGTGGACGTGTGAAAAATTGCTGCAAGTTTTCACGCCAATCGTGTAGCGTAGTAAGGGCAAAACCGATTACTGTTCAGCACTCAAATGAAAACAACCTGCTCTAATATGATCTGTATTGTGTCTTAATAATTGTTATACAGCACAACAATTCACATTTCACTTACCAACAAGGCCTTCTAGTCGTTTCCTTTGCAACTCGTACAAGTCGTGGTATTCTGATATCAAACTGGAAGTAAAAAATTGGAACGACTTTGTAAAGCGATAATCATAAATTTTGAGCAGCAGCTCTGTACATGTATCGTATCTGCCTTTAGATGGTCGCCTTTTTGAGAAAGCTAAGACGTCTTCCATAAACAGGCCGCGCTTTGCCCGTGAAAATGTTTCTTGTGGTGATTATAATTGCCGCATAAGGTTACTTATTTGAGCTATATTTCCAGCCGTGTTTCGGTACCCTAGGCAGGAAGCTCAGCTCTTTTTTTGGTGACTCTTCATACATACATACATACATACATACATACATACATACATACATACATACATACATACATACATACATACATACATACATACATACATACATACATACATACATACATACATACATACATACATACATACATACATACATACATACATACATACATACATACATACATACATACATACATACATACATACATACATACATACATACATACATACATACATACATACATACATACATACATACATACATACATACATACATACATACATACATACATACATACATACATACATACATACATACATACATACATACATACATACATACATACATACATACATACATACATACATACATACATACATACATACATACATACATACATACATACATACATACATACATACATACATACATACATACATACATACATACATACATACATACATACATACATACATACATACATACATACATACATACATACATACATACATACATACATACATACATACATACATACATACATACATACATACATACATACATACATACATACATACATACATACATACATACATACATACATACATACATACATACATACATACATACATACATACATACATACATACATACATACATACATACATACATACATACATACATACATACATACATACATACATACATACATACATACATACATACATACATACATACATACATACATACATACATACATACATACATACATACATACATACATACATACATACATACATACATACATACATACATACATACATACATACATACATACATACATACATACATACATACATACATACATACATACATACATACATACATACATACATAAACTTTATTTGAGTGTCGGAGTATTTAGCTTAAGATAACTAATTGGGGACACTAACATAAATATAAATATAAAATATAAAATACTAATATTATATAAAATATATAGGTAGTTAATAATTAAAAATATGTTTTATAGGTCTAATTAGTTAAAAAATAAGTTCAAGATTACATAAGTTGGTTGTATTATTATTATGTTGAGCAAGCATAGCAGCTGCATCTTCCGTCCAACACATCTGTTAGGTTAATGGCCCGAACTGCTTTTTTAAATTCACGAAGGCTTGCTTTGTTTCGAAGGTCTTTGTCTACTTTTCCCCAGAGATAGGGTCCTAAATATCTTATGCTATGTTTACCACAGTTTACAGTGTTAAATCTAGGTATAGGAAAATCGCTACTACGCAAATCATAATTCTTAAATTGCTTGTAAAATATGTCACAAATGTGTTTAGGTGCCAGTAAATTTTTAACCTTGTACATTATATCAGTATGTCTTGTAGGCGTCTACTTACTAAACTAGGCAGCTTTGCCTTACTTAATAGTTCATCATAATCTGCCGTCTTGCTATTGTATACTGCACGTAGTGCCCGCTCGTGCACCCTTTCTAGTTTTCTAGTATCAGATGCTTTACAGAAATGCCACACTGTATGACAATACGTGAGATTGGGTAGAATTGCCGCTTTGTATAGTTGGAGCTTGGCTTCTGTAGGGATCATCTTTCCAAGGCGTACTAAGACACTAACTTTCTTGCTTGCCTGTTTACATATATCACTTACATGTTTACTGAATTTAAGCTTATCATCCAATGTAACCCCGAGCAATTTGAGGGCTGGGGTAGACTTGATGGTATATCCATCAATGTTTACATTTATGAAATGGTCGCTGTTTTTCCCTCTATTTATCAACATTGCATTGTACTTGTCATAGTTTCCCTTCAGGAAATTGTCCCCATACCATCTAGATATTGTTTGTCCCTCATCATTTGTGAATTTGTGCGGACGAGTGAAAATAACACAAAATACTCTGAATGTTTGTGCTCTTGATGGCCGGGCTTGTGTGGTTTCTTCCCATCTGTTTCTCAGTTCGATTCAGTTGACAGAAATGCAGCCGTTTCTGTTAAGAGCAATCTTTGTTCCACCCTTACAGACGTGAACTTACAGTGAAAAAAGGGCAACAATTTGTTTGGAGTTGAACAATACGGAAATTCTAAGGACACAGACATTTACCAAAGATCCATAAAAATTACCACGAGCCATGGAGTTCAGTTACGTTTCATACAACCGATGGGATAAAATTTAACGTTGCATTACTCGTGGAAGTATATGGAGCTCACCTTGCATTCTTTTCAGATTCTTCAAGGGCTTCTTGAAGCTTAAAGGGAAGAAAAGAAAGAAAAAATGAAAGTATGCATTAACCAGATAAAATACTTAGAAAGTAACTCGTTTGGCGAACACGAGGTTTGAAAGATATCTATAGAAATGCATATACAACATAATGCTTTGAAAAAACGTAAAATCGCAAAACCTTTTTGGAAGAGCAAATTGTATATCAATTAAACATGACAACCGAGACTGACAAAAGAATTCACCCATGTTACATTTATTAAGTGCTCCTCGACGCAGTGGAACACCAGGTTGCGAAAATATTAATCAGCTATTTCTTTCTTTTTCTTATTTTTCAGAAAACGAAGGCATGCTGATGTAGAACACAACATGTTCAGTGGGAGGGCGAGTACTCTTTTTCTAATTGGCTTGAAAATGGTTCCTCTGGAAAGACCTGGGAGTGTTTTTAAAGGAATTATGAAAGGAACAAAGTTTAAATCTCCTACAACTTGTAGTAGACCTGAATCACATGGCAGCCATATTACCTCATCTTGGGCGTATCTAGCCTGCTGAGTAACCTCTCGATCGTGAGCTTTAACTGAAGCAAGTTCACTGTTGAAAAACACAGGTATGATATACAGTCTCAAAATTAACGTAAACCTAAAATTACTTCAACGTTAGGAATAAGCTTGAAGCAAATTTATCACGTTATACCATTTACCCGGGGACATGTATGTAGTACTAACTGTTAACATAGCCTTTTCTGTGGAAAAGACATAGCAATGGAACAAATATCGAAAGTTATTTGTGTTCAATAATATTACAGTAACAAGCACATATAACAAAGATACAAACCTGGTCAAAGAGCTAATGGATGCCTTAAATCGCACAAGTTCTTCTGTTAGCCTCCTGTACAGAAAAATCAGTGTAGATCAGTACATCACAGATGGCTTCATAATAATAATTTAAAGTATCACTAAATTATAGAACTACATTCTATTTGTAAGGTATTAATTATACGGAAAGAAAACATGCCAGCCCAAAGTTAAAATGCACCTAACATGTCTATAAGTTAGCAAGAATCTTAAATTCGATTATTAAATACTTTAACTCTGTATGTTAAGGAATGATCCCTGTATGTACAGTGTATCTGCAAACCAATCTACAGATTTAAATAGTTTCTATCTCGAATGCCGTAGCACAAATTCGTACCTGTCTAAGGCCCTCTGAGCAATTACTTCCTGGTGAAGGCTGCAATGTAAAGATGTACATAAATGTTTCAGATTTTGATGCACACTTATTTAAAAGTATTGTCCCTGCAAGTACGTTTTTTGCAGTGCTATTAGTCGTTGTACATTAAATTTGCAGTAACCAGTTAACAAAGATGGTAATGGTCTCACTGTATTGAATAAATTTTGGAAGTAATAAAAGGCCTAACAATTAGTCAAAACACGTCTTTTCGTCAATAATAGAGATCATCTTTTAAAGTTCCTGATTTCAGATTTCTCCGCAAATCTTAAAATTGTTAAGTAGCGTATACGTTTGTGAAGAGTGCTAAAGAAACTGACTGTTTGTTTGTGGGCGGCTTTCTGCAGATTGTCTGAAGACAGTCTGGCCAGAACTTACAGATAAAGTTATATAAAGATTTCCACGCTAGGATCTCCAGTAAATACGTAAACGCCCCTTGAAATAATATGCCAAATCATGACTTCACACTGCGGTCATAAAAGCACGACAATCACTGGCAAACACTCTTGATCTGGGGTCTCCTCACAAGTACAGTGCAGTGCTTCTGTAAACAGACTTTCCTCAAACCAGCTGATACGTTATTAATAGAAAATTATCTCTCAAAAATTCTTGTATAGGTACATGTAATCGTATGAATGCAAGCACAACAAGGATTATTAAGGATTTACAATGCGAGTGATGTCTGAAACTTCTCTCAAAGTAGCACAAACCTTTAGGCAAGTAGCTGTGAGTGTAATTTGAAAGGACTTTCAAATATCATTTATAGTGTAAATCCTTAATTGCATGAGATTTCATAGGACTACTTTTTTATTATACCATGGAGAAAATTACAGAACACACAGTCACTGTGCTAATTTGTACCGCAGGACTTGCAAATTAAAAATAAACGATAAATTGGCCTGCTGTCAGCCAATCCATTGAAGTAATAGTCCAGTTTCGAATTCGCCATGACCACTGATTAAACGCACTGATAACGCATTTGCACAGGGTTAGCCTCGACCTGAAGTAAAATAATCACAAATTCCAGCAAGATGATGACCTGTTTACAGTTCTGTGTATTGTTTAATTTTCAAATTTGTGGCACCTTCCCGCCAGTATTTGTAAATATTTTTTTTTAGGTTGAGGCTAACCCTGTGCAAATGTGTTGTCACTGCTTTTAATCAGCGGTCATGGTGAATTCGAAACTGGACTATTTGCTCAGTCAAAAAATACATTAATTAATTAATTCCCTCTCTATCCATTTGCAGTTTCAAACATTGTCAAAAAATCTACCTTTTAACTTGTCTGGGAATGCGGTCTAAAAGATCTGCATAGCGCTTTCTCAAATTTGCTAACAATTCTCCTCTCTCAGCACATTCAACAGTTACCTAAAAACCAAGGAGACATGTGCAGTCCTCATATACATGCTGGTAGAATTTAACAGTTTCTTTCAAGCTTAGATAAATATATTGACAGTTGACTACCAACATTCCTAGGTACTAATACATGCAATAGTATGATTGCATGCCTGCTCAGAGTCATTTCGTTCTTCTTTAATAGTCATAAGCTAGTAAACAAAGTAAGTACATGGCAACTGCATCCCCAAAATAGAAAGTTGGTAGTCCATGAACAGATTATAGCATGATACAAAGTAAATACTATATATTGTCACATATTTATATGTACATGTATGTTGTTGGTTGAGCAACTGGTGTAAACACTAACAAGTCCAGATAGTAAGTCTGTTCTACATGTTATTTAAAATCAAATGTACACAAGAGACATGTGCAAACTACATTTTGTTACTGAATTAATTCAAAATAACTTACTTGGCGAATTATCTCATTAAATGCTACATTGTAAATGTTTTGTTCCTTTTTAACCAACTCCAGGAGGTTGTGAATCTGAAACATACAGATTATATAACTTTTAAAAAGGTACAATGTAGCAACTCTATACTGGTTGTGTATTTCAGGCATTCACTGTGAATTACTAGAGGTACGATTACCACCACCACTGGGGGTTTCAATTGGTTTTTCAGCAGATGCCCAAAATTAGAGTACAGCATAGGTGGCTAATGGAATTTCAATTTTTAATAATGTTATTATTTTCAGTGAAAGAAAGCAAATTAAAAGAGATTTTGCTTGAAATAGACAGCAGATTTGATGACTGCCAACTCTTATAAAACCTCCGTTACCACTGCTCCTGCCACGATTAGTGGCACTGCCACTGCCCCTGCCAATGCCAATGTCACTGCCCCACCCACTGCCACTGCCCCTCCCACTGCCACTGCCCCACCCACTGCCACTGCCCCACCCACTGCCACCGCCCCACCCACTGCCACCACCCCACCCACTGCCACTGCCCCACCCACTGCCACCACCCCACCCACTGCCACCACCCCACCCACTGCCACCGCCCCACCCACTGCCACCGCCCCACCCACTGCCACTGCCCCACCCACTGCCACTGCCCCACCCACTGCCACTGCCCTTCCCAGTGCCACTTCCATTGCCACTATCCCTGCTACTGCCATGGCCACTATCAATCATTCTTTTTCTTCATAAATGGAAATGAGCAGCTGAGTCAATGGAAACTAAAAATCGAGAGACAAATTTAAACCTTTTAATAACTCACATGTACATGGTCTGTGAACAACATACCTGGGTTGGACCTGACAGCTCTTTACCCTCATCATCAACACCAGCACGTGCTAGCATGGAATCCATGGCATGCTAAAAATAAAAACAGAGGGAACAATTAAACATAGTTGGCCCGTGGCCAAGTACAATCCAGATATAGCAACAATGAAGCATCAGCAAAATTGATCTTCGTTTAAAATCTTCCACAGTCAGTGTTTCAGAGCCTACAGTGTAATCAGTGAAATGCCCCTAGTCCCTATTATGGCAAAAGTAATTGTTAACAAGATATGAGAAAGCACAATCTCATTTTCAATACCTTTAATTTCAGCACTTCTTGCCTCCCAGTTGGTTTCCTTTAACAGGTCAAATGTCAAAAAGTAATATTTTTTTATATAAATTTTACAACAATCAATTTGTGAATATAATTAAATAACATATATTTCAGCAAATGATAAACTTACATGTAGTTGGATGCAATGTAAACAAGAATAATACTCTGACTTACTATTATACACATACATGTAGATTTGCAGTACCATGCAAAAAAGTTGACCATTTCTTTTGAGTCTCAATTAATATTCTCAACTACAATGTATATGTACTCGAATCTTGTGTTTATGATCCTATTGGACATTGCTATTTAAAATCAAATCATTAGTAATTAAAAAATGGATATCATTTTAACACTAACTTAAATGTTTGGCTGACAGTTCACTCACATTGAAGGAAAAACAGTCAGATGGTCCTCATGGCCCTTCACATAAGTTGTGTATTTGCTGCAATAAAAAAAGAAGTGTTTGCCCATCTTACTTTGCAATGATTTGACTCATCTTAAAAATTCTTACAATTACCTCAAAATTCTCATTAAAAAAAATAAAAGAAACATTAAAAGAAACAATATAAATGTAATCAGTGGGAAGAATTTGATATTCTGATGTTGCCAGGTTGCAAAGAGCTGAATCATTGGTGAGACTTACTTCTATAGCTTGTCAAACTGACTAATGTGGTTCTTTATGCTACCTTTGGTACAATTAGAATGTTCCTTTTTTTTTGATATCCATTATAATATATTTCCATGCACCAGAACAAAGTAAAATAGCTAATTGTACCTAGGGTAAATTAAATACACAACAACCGTACTGCATTTAAATTAATATGTACATTAATTATATGGCTGCATCTCACAAGGACTGGGAACTACCAAATTCATGAATTTGATTGGCTGAAATCGATATTGAAAGCGGTCTAGCTTTTCCCATCTAGACCAGCATCTGGACTGGTTACATTTTGCAGTGAAAAAGTTGCAGACTAAAATACAAAAATATTGACTATTTTCTTCTAACAATATTTATTTATGGAAGTTCCAAAAAGCCTGATGAGAAAGAAAAAATAAAGGGGACAAGCAAACTTTGGCAGAATTAAGTTTGGCTCATCGCCATTCACAAGCAAAATGTCAGCTAGTACAAACCATTTACATTCAATGAATTAAATTGTTCTTGTTCTCTAGTGCCATATAATACACATCTAATTAACTGAGCTTAGTCGGTCTGTATGGGAGAATCGTGACCTCGGTCATGTGTACAGACCTCACTGCATTCGGTCTGTACGCATGGCCTCGGTCAAGATTCTCCCATACTGACCTCCTGCTCAGTTAATTAGAGCTAAGTATGACTTGTTTGAAACTTATCACCCTAACAATATTAGGCCGACCATCTAATAAATAAAACATAGACATACTCTTCCTGAAACTCTAATCCCATGACACCTGGATTCTTGACAATATGGTATTCAGATGGAATAAGGCTGTTAGGAATCTGTGACCCCACTTCCTGTAAGAGAAAACACAGAATTTAGAGTATATTTATTTAAATTAAAGTCAATATGATTGAGATAAGTACAATGCCGCTGATGTACAGTGTATATGAGCAAGCAAGGACAATGTTGAATACTACTAGTGACTGACTGCCAGAAACAACTTGAGAGAGTCAGTAGGAGGAGCCACTACACCTTGATACATGTATGTGCATAATTACATTGGTCTGGAATGCAAAGACCTTTACAGAAATTGGCCACACATACAACTGTATACATGTAGTTAAATGAAGTTAGTACATGTACCACGTAAGACCAAACCTAACATAATCCAACATGCTTTTGTTCACTTAGATGAAAAATGCTTGCTGTTGTTAGTAAGGGAATGTACTGTACTTTCTAACATTTTATTTCACTTAAATCTTCCAGCCTCATTTTACATGTTCTTTCATCAATAAAACTTTACCATGTTGCCCTGGTCAATTTCTCCTTTACTTTTCTCCACAGGTTCCAGTTGTCTGTCTGGTGGTGACGCCTTGTTTTTGTCAGAAGACAGTATAGACAGGGTTTTTCCAGCAGAGTCTAGGGATGTCTTCTCGGGCACAGTGGCATCATACAAAAAAGAAATGTCCCTGTAAATAAAACATTTTTATTTTTTTTATTAAATTAACCTTCATTCACTAAAAGATGCATGATGAGTGTGATAGATCTTTGGGCATATGAAACAGAGCTGTAGCAATAAAGTGATGAATAATATCTGAAACCTAGATCTACATTAACAAAATAATATACATGTATATACTGCATTACATCTATATTATTTTACATGTACAATACAACAATAATGTTAAGTAAATTTTAAAAACATTTTGAATAGAGGAATTAGCCCATTCCAAGGATATATTAAAACTATTTAATTTGTCTCTCTTTAACTAGACCTGCCTTTTAATACCCTCAAAACTGATTTTAGCAACTGTGAAAACATTTTACCCATGACACGAATTTAAGGGGTTTGTGCAATTATGATGCAAAACTACATAAAACCTGCAGTCGTGCAGTCAGTCAGAGGCATGCCTTCACATACATGTAGCTTGCTAGATCGAGTACAAAATCCTGATCATATTCATCTGTATGGAATCCATCAGCTCAAAGTGTCTTGCTAGACTGTTTAGTAACAAGCTGTTCAATGTACCTTAAAGGTGTCTCAAATGTTAACTCCACACATACACATATGGATCATGTGATTACACTTTCTTTGGCACATGCACATTACCTTCCTGCTCCACATACACAAGGGGGCTGCTGTGTAAGGTGTTTGAACTTTTCTCTCCCTTTGGGAAAATTCCAAACATTAGCTGGCCTTCTACGAGCAGGTGGAGTAATCTAAAAATATGAAAGAAATTAAACAGTGATTTTCCAAGGTGAAATGTGACAACTATAGCAAGAATTAAGGGCACTTCTGTAATGACAAACTGTCTCAGTCATATCAAAAAACAGAGTAGAGGATTTAATTCAACTTATTAATTTGACCTTATAAATTTATTTGCAGTCTCTGTTATATCTATATAGTTACATGTATATAATTATTCTGCTGGGAAAACATTGGCTGATCATGATATAGTTTAAGTCAGAATCAGTTTAAGTTAGAATCCTTTGCTTCAATTCTGCAACTAAAGGCAGTTTTTTTGGACAAAAGCAAAATGATCGGCTTTAAATTTTTCATAAATATTATACTTCATGTTGAGAACTGCACAAAATGAAAACAAGATTAGTTTTCACTTGCATGTGAGAATGCCATTAGCCAGCAGCTAGGTCAAGGTATTTAAAAACATGGTGACCTTTTAAGGCCAACACTGTAATCAGAAAATTAGGGCAAAAACTGAGACAAGCAGATGTTTCAACAGAATGGTCAAGACTTACACCTTATCACCTTTTTTGATGGAATCACCTTGAGTTCACACTTGTATTTAATACATATATACTGAAGCTCTTAAACTGGTCAGTGTAAAATACAGACTGCAGCCTGCAGACTGTGAACTGGGTGTAAAATGTAGAGTGTAGGTTAAGGTAGGTAAAGTCTGCATACGAGCCAAGTGGCCCACCAGGCCGGAGCTTATCCCAGTTTCTGTAGTATGAGGCGACTAGTTAGATCTCTACCACCCCTCCCCCCCCCCCCCCCCCCTTCCTTCCCCCTAGATAGGATGCTAGTCCATTGCAGGGTTATCCCCAACATTTAATTCGCCAGTACCCATCTGTACATGTGGGTGGAGAAAGGCACCATGAGAGTTAAGTGTCTTTCCTATTAACACAACATGATGTCCCCGACCAGAGCTAAAACCCAGACTGCTTGATCTGGAGTGTAGTGCACTTATATGTACATGTACCATGAAGCCACCACACCTCACTGCAGACTGCAAACCAGGGGTAAAATGCAGACTTTTTAACTGACTCATGTTTATTTTACCATTTCCATAACTGAGAGCTAAACATAACAGGGCTACATGTAACCAGAGCATTTTCCAGACTACCTTGTGTAATATTCAGGCTAACTGGGGTGATATTCAGGCTAACTGGAGTGTAGCCTTCCACTAAAACAATTAGTCTGAATAACCCTGTTTACGGTTAGCAATCCATAATGGAAATAATACGATATATAGTTAACAAGACTCTAGTCTGCCGTCTGCATTTTACCCGCAGTCTGCATTTTATCCCTGGTCTGCAGTCTACATGTTACACTTACCGCTTCTAAACACGTTTTAGCGCTACTTATTCTACCAACACTACCCTTACAATACGCTTATAACTATGGCTTACCTCTAGAGGTTTTAGCTTTTTATGTTTCGTTGGCGGTCCTAGCTGTTCCCGTGAAGGCGGAGTGGGATTCTGTGTCAAACTGTTCAAAATGTCATCGGGAATGAAATCATTAATTCCTGTTAGAAACGTTTTATCTCGGTCCAAAATATCGCTTCTACCACCTAAATCAACGATTTCATGTCTTTTTTCCTCCGTATGAGGCTTTCCACCTTCGAGTATTGGCAAAACACACGGTGTACTAGGAGTCTTTGCAAGTTTGTTTTTGGTCCTAGAGGCTCGCGTAGAACTTTCCCCAGGAGAAATGTGCGGTGATTCACTTGGTTTCACCGCTGTGGAGACGCTCATCCCCACAGTTGAAGAGTGAAAAGTATTAGTGAATCAAAATAACGTAAGTAGTTGATGGTCCGAAAAGTTAACACAAGAAAAGGCTTCCAAAATATTTACAAGGTCAAACTCTAAATTGTCATCCGCCATGTTTTTCACTCCTTTGTAATGTCCCATGTTGCCACTGGTTACGACAGGCTCTCTTGTCTCCAAGCCCTCACGACTATCGTGGTCGCGCTCGCGCATTTACGCGCGCGTTATTTTGAGCAATCCGAAAGCAAAACAAAATTTTAAATGTTGCCGACATAATTTTGCAAGAGAATCCAAAAGCTATAAAGCGTGTGTCACAATAAAAGTTACGCATTTATAGAAAAGCCGAGGTTTATCTGTTGGTACTTTTTTTATGTTATTCTGTATTTTTTTTTAGGAATTTTAAACACAAGCAACTTCACGGAAAATTGGCATTGCATTCTCTTCACTTTGTTGACCGTCATTAAGGTAAATAGTTACCCATCTTTCAGCTATAATTGGGAGAGTTTTTTGAGCACAAATCATAAGCATAACGTTGTTAAAATTTGTGAGTAATGTGAACGATCACACATCACACGTGCTTAATTTTTTTTCCCACTTTATATCATCTAATGCAATTTTCTAGGCCATCCACAGTTCACACTATGCCGGATGAATTTAAAAATGGAGGTTTTACTCTGAAAACGAATCGCACTACGCCAGAGGAATTTAAAACCGCAACAATCATCAGTCATTTAGGGTTTTTGTTTGAAAAAAAACTCGCACAGGGAAATCACATGATTATCGTGACTGCATCGTTTACACAAATAAAAGCTCCGTTTTCAAATTCTTTTTCCGTCCACACTAAAACGCAAAGCCGATGTTTTCAAATTCCTCCGATTTGAAGAGCGTTTAAGAAAATCTCTGTTTTCGTGACGGATTAGGGTGGACTATAGGCCTAACCGTAGAAATAAACTCGTTTTCAAATTTTTCCGACCAATTGTGGACGAGGCCTCAGGGTAGGGTCTAGGCGGTGTTGGGGGCGGGGGGATCATGTTTGTCATGGCCCTTCAGTCTGCGTGGGAATGCATTCCAAAACTAGAGTTAGTATGAGTGCGAGACTGAATACCAGTACGACTTTTCAATTCTGATGAATCCGATTGTCTCGTTTGTCAAAAGTCCTGCTCAACCAAGCCAACTGGTCCACAAAGCTGGGAGGAGCGAAGTTTCTGTTAGTAACTGGGTTAAAATTCAAACCAGCTCTCAACCTCTCACTTACCCTGCTAACTCATGATATTCTCACTGCTCTCTAAAGATCCCTTTGCCTTCTAATCTGAGCAGTAGCGGCTCCTAGATCATGTGCACCGGATAAGTTCATTTCTCTAGCTAAATAGAAACATGTGCGACTTCACCGCTTGCTCGAAACTCCAAGTAATAAACCCTTTGACCAGACTAGCTTAGTATCTTGTCTTGATTGTTAGCATTCGTACTATTATTAGAGATAGACAATAAGATTTGAGGGGTAAGTTCTTGTTTATTTGTAATTCCTAGCATGTTGCCAGGGCATTATATTGTAATAAGTATTACAAATCAAGATTTTGGCTTAATAAAAAGCTTATTAAAAAGCATTTTTTTCTTTGTATTTTTTAACGAAAAGATTTCCAAATGGCATTTAATGTCTCAGAGCCCCGTGTTGCGAAATTCAGACCCATTGCTGCCATTAGGGAACAGCAACTAATCAAAATGTTTCTCTATTTGCACAAGGTTGTCATATAATTAGAATATTGTCTTGTGTATGAAATAAGTTGTCGACTAAATGACATCTTTTACATGCAATTTTCTCTTGTTTTATTTTAATGTTATGAAAGAAGCGCAGGTGTTCGTAGTTTGTAGCCTCTTTCAAAATGTTCAAGACCGGAAGGATACTGACTTCCGTCTGTGACGTCACATGTAAAGCGTACGTGGCACAATCCCGTAGCGTATTATGGTCTACAGTCCTATAGCGCGGATACATCGTGACCGCCATATCTCATTTCTTTCTTTTGGTGTCGAACACGATGGCTAAGTCGTCTTCTCAGGCCGGATCGTCGCCTTACAGTGAGTACATCAGCAAGGCTGAAGACGTCGCCGATCAGATTCTTCGTAACAGCAAACATGTGCTCCCTCATTTCGCGCGGTTTTGTCTGATCTCGACGTTCTTCGAAGATGGATTTCGGATGTGGTTCCAGTGGGATGAACAGCGTGACTACATGGACCAGACGTGGCACTGTGGCTATGTGCTTGGAACGCTTTTCGTGCTTTACAATTTAGTTGCGCAGTTAGCGGGTTGTGTTATGGTCTTATCGAGACAGAAAGTTGAAATCGCCGTGGGAATGTTGTCGTCTGTTATTGTAGTTCAAGTAAGCAATTCACAGTATTACTTGTGCTTTTATTTTTCATCCTTTTCGCCCTCTTTTTTATTTCTTTTATAACATGTTTAACCAGTTGGAGGAGAATTGTTGTTTAGTCGTCGACCCGCTTTAATTTGTGGAAGGAATAAAAATATTCGTTTCCCATTCAGCGTCGTTGGAAAATTTTACCAGTGGACGGATCCCATCACGTTTCGCTTTCCACTTAAGGTTATTGCATTGGGCCCATTCATCATAATCAGAAATCGAACAGCATAATAAATAATTTAGAGTAGCAGGAAATAAACTTAAACCCAACTATCTGGTAATGTTACCTTACATAATTTTTCTCTTCCTTTTCAGACCCTGGCTTATAGCATCCTTTGGGATTTCAAGTTTTTGCTCAGGTGAGATTTCCTGTAGGCGCTAATAAGTAAACTTTAACCTATCGTTTTACCATAAAATTTTCTTTTGTAAAAGCAATCACACGAATCCATCAGATTTTCGTAAAATAAGATGAAAATTTCTCCAAGATACTTTGCATGCTGTCATTGGTCATTTGACTGCTGTTTATATTGGGTGCTTCCCATTACATATACCAGACCAACCGTCCAGGAACCAGTGGGATTAACCTAGGAAAATGGAATGTCGTTTTTCGGTCAGACCTGGCCAACCAAAAGGAATGGCTCCTAGGATTTTGTACCGATTAGAGTGAGTCACCTCTTGAGATGGTCACAAATATCCTGATCGGACCACACCAACATGGACCTTTCCATTTGACTTTGGACCAAAATGGATTTTTGGCGTAATGGAAAGCACCTATTCTCTCTGGCCCGAAAGTGTTGTTAACCCTGAGACTACAATGTGGGCACAAGTTTTCTGTGAGTTAGTAGTCAATGAGGCAAAGCTAAGTTTTCTATTGCTCATACAAATCAAGGGAAAGAAGTCATTGTTCTTGAATGCAGTGTGTAGACCACAGTTCTGTACCTGGCACCTTTTTATGAATCACAGGTCTGAGATTTTTATCCTGGAAGGGTTTGCTTGGATTTTCAAAGAAGACTGCAATCTTGGACGGAATAAAATGGAACAATTATCCCCCATCCCCCCAAAGCAATGATGAAGGCGCGAAGGAGCAAAAATGCGCCATTTTGGCATCATTGAAATGGGTGGAGGGGTGGTCCAGATGTTCCATTTATTTTGTCCAAGATTGTATTTAAGGTTTCACCGTGACAAGACAAAGGGAGCCAGTAATTAGGAACTAATATGTCAACACATTTATCGGCAGTACAAGGAGGTGGTGTCTGTCGCAGTCACGCGCATCAGAGCTCAATGGTAACGCTGATAGCCTAAGTTTAGGTACTACAAGTAGTGTGTATTTTGATAGCAATGACTAAATAAAAGCGTTATTCTAACCCCAACTTTCCAGAGTAGTATTGGGATTGATAACGAATCATATTAGTGCTCAAAAAGCTCAGTACGAACATGCCATTGGAAAAAAAAGAATACCGATCGAAGCACTGAGTTTCAGTACAAATTCCTGAAGACAACTTCAAATTTCTCATTAAGCGAGATGTTTAATACAGAACAATCTATGGTATTTCTCAGGAGCTGATCAATAAAACTATGGAGTCTATGAATAGTTGTATTACTGCCATAATACGAAGTAATGACGAAAGACTGAAGTCAATAAAACTACCGTTCTCTATAGGCACTTACACTGTGTTAAAATGATGCTTACACGTTTAAGTGACGGTTTACAACATATTTCCTACGATTTATGTTGGTTTTTGTACAGTTCAAAACGGTTTTTGACGATTTTGGCGATCAATAAAATAAAAACTGAACTAAGAACGTTATTTTACTGCCCTGCTACAAAACCGTGCTAAACCATAAAAAATCGTCAATAAAAATTTGTAAATTGTTGAATTTGATTTCAATGTAGATAAAAATCGTCCAAGACTCTTTTTTTACAAAGAAAACTATTCTACAGAAAGAAAATACTCCAATAGACAAATATCCAATAACTGCCTGAAAAGTTAAGGCTCTAAAAATAATGGATTGAAAGCGTGAGGGCTTAAGTGGCGCATTGGAGTAGCGCGTAAGTCGCGGGTCAAGGTGGGAGTGTGAGACCATTCTCCTCTTCTGCTGTTTTTCTTTTTCTTTTTTTTTTTTCTGCAGGTAAGTTGAAATGTTCTCTTTTTTTGTTGTAAAATCTGCTGGCAAACAATGCCAGTGCACAGCTATCAGTTCACTCTGTCTCCCTCACATCAATGAACCCTCCCTCCATGTACACCATGTACCACATATTGCCACCTTGTCAGAGGTGCAAAAGAAAATCAACTTGTGAAGGTATCGATAAGGTACTTTTAAAAGGACCGCAATTCAAAATTAAATTCTGAAAAACTAAGAAAGCAAGCTTAATCAGGGATGTGCAACGTTTAATATTTTTATTTCCCGCACACGCAATACCAACAATAAAAGATATATTCAGCTTGGTTAAAGAAATAACTTTGTTTTTGGCCAACACTTCAACACGCACTTATGCATATTCAGTTTTCATATTAATAAAGTACATGACACACTAAAAATAAACCATGTTGTGATTTTATTTTAATTCTGCTTGAATCACTCACAGAGATCATCAGATTTTATTTCAGCTAATGTTCTTTTCCCTTGGTTATGGAACGTGCGACAACAGATCAGATGTGATCTGTATAGCAAATATAGCTTCTTGTAATGCCAGTGTGGTCCTCAGACAATCTTGGACAGAATAAAATGGAACAATTATCCCCCATCCCGCCTCCCCCCCCCCCCCCCCCAAAGCAATGATGAAGGCGCGAAGGAGCAAAAGCGTGCCATTTTGGCATCATTGAAATGGGGGGAGGGGTGGTCCAGATGTTCCATTTATTTTGTCCAAGATTGCAGATCATATCTGAAGATGCACAGAAATTACAGAAACTAAGGAACAATATCTACATATATTTTTAACTTCCTGTTTTCTCTTCTCTAGGAACCTTGCCCTTGCTGGTGCCTTGTTACTTCTTCTGGCTGAGTCACGTTCTGAGCAAAAGAGCTTGTTTGCAGGCGTACCATCCTTGGGTGGCAACACTCCAAAAACATACCTACAGCTCACTGGACGAGTTCTTCTTGGCTTCATGTTTGCAACCCTCATCAAGTTTAGGTTTTCTTTTGTCTACATTTTGCAGGATGTAGTAGGTACAATTCTGATGGTCCTAGTTGCTGTGGGGTACAAGACCAAACTTGCATCCTTGGTGTTAGTTCTTTTGCTCACCATTATAAATGTCTATATGAATCCTTGGTGGATGTACCACTCACAGTCGCCATTGAGAGATTTCCTCAAGTACGATTTCTTCCAGACCACTTCTGTAATTGGTGGATTGCTGTTGGTTGTTGCCCTTGGTCCAGGTGGTGTCAGTGTCGATGACTATAAGAAGAAGTGGTAAAGCAGGAAAAGATTGGTGTAGACATTTTTCAACAAACAGGAGTGAATTTTAATCATAATCCTTTCAGTTATTAGCTCAAGATAGTGGTTCTTTCTGCCATACATAATTTCCATTGAACACTGTAAGTTTTGAGAAACGTGGGTACAGTAGTTTGTCACTATGATATCAGTCTCCTAGTTTAAATCCATTATTTTCATCAACAATGTAGATTTGTCAGTAAAGAGAAAGTTATGGTGGTCGTCCTGGAATGCAAAGGGTTAAAGGAATGAATGTTTGTCAAACATTCTCATTTTGGAGGGTTGTCCAGTACACCTGAACTGAGTCTGATCGACTAAGATGGTTAACAACCCAACACACCAGAGGTTTTGTCGCAAGATACAACTTGTTCTGAGTTGGATTATTGCAACCCATCTCATGAACAGTCGACCTGACTTTTTTTGTGTGTATTGGACATGGGTGTAATTTCACGGCTAACTTGTGAAGTCTTATAACTCACTTGAATAATGTAAAGTGTATGGGTTTGTGCTTTCAGAAAATTGTGGAAGTTGTACATGTAAGTCTATGCTCCCTTTATAGTGTGTATCACTGTGTGGTGCTTTGGGTTTAAAATTCTCCTGTTTTTATAACTTAACTGATTTCTAATGACAACCATCAGATTTATGATACAGATTTAATTTTTGTTTTGCTCAGTGCTTCAGCTGCAATGGCCGCAACATGATTTTTCATGTTTAGTATTACAAAAAGAGTCGTAACTACATGTAATAAATTATAATATTTCATCTCTACATTTTTGGACATTTGTTATTTTGACTTCAGATTTCCTAAGAAAGTTAATTGCATGAATGTCTGTTAACATAAGGCTCTTGTTAACTTTTTCATTAGTTGGTCAGACTTTCCTTTCTTTTTTGCAGTACATTTTGCAGAACCATGACACTTATTTTTTAGTGAAAGCTCTAACTGTTGCTGCACTGTACATGTATGGGTTGGACAAACTCAGCCAAGAACTCTCTAACAATGCAAACTGAGTCTTATATTTAAACATGTTATGGTTTCTCCTGAGTAGAGAAAATAGTTAAAAGGGAACAAAATTTCACTTTTGGAGGAAGGAGGAGCATTTTTGAGCATTTTGATCACACATGCTAGAATATAACTTTTATTTATTGTGTTATAAGATCTGCAGTAGTCAGGCAAAAAAATCATAGTACTTACATTGTAAGTTTGTTTTCTAGTGAAAATTGTTGAGCTGTTGGATGTTGTGGTTCAAAAACCTCTTTGGGTATAAATTCTGATGTAGCTTCTCGTAGGCGTCATAAGTAAAGCCACTGTAAAAACAAATGTCTGGAGTATTGGATTTGAAGTTTGTTCACAATATATTCAAGTTTGAATGAAATTTTATATTGTTAAGATGAAAGCACTGATTAGAAAAGTAATGTACCACTCATGGTGTTTTGCATGCTTACTACCAGTACTTGTCATTGCCTAATACAAAAATGGTCTGCAAAAGAAACTCTGTTAGTTACTGAATGTGTCTAACTTTGGGGCAAAGTCTCAAAGGGAGTTTTACCTGACCCAGGTGTGATCCAGTCCTGTGTTCATACAGTATATGTGCAAATCTAATTCTTATAAGTATAGGTAATTGTATGAATGTGAGTGCAGTTAAGATTCACACCAAAAGTGGTTTTTGAAAATTATCTCAAAATTGCATAAGCTGTTAGCCGAGTGCAATTTGAAGAATTTTTCAATTATCAAGAGTAGTGTAAATCTTTTATTAATTGCTCAAGGTTTGGTGCAATGACTCTATTAAAATATGACTGAGAAAACTGACAAAAACATGCAGGTTACAATAAATTGGTCTGCTCTCAGCCAATCATAAAGAAGAAATTTTCAGTCACGTATAATAAAGTGTAAAACAGAATAACTCTTTTATGGCAACTGGTGTTATTGACAGAAACAGTTGTGTATAATTCCTTCTCTCTCAGTCTTAAATGATTTTGACAGTAGTTGTTTAATATAGTTTTATCAAAATGAATCAACATTATTGGAATTTGAAGAGTTAAGGTAAACACTGGCTGTTTTTGTTGTTGACATCAATATTGTTTTCTTGGTTAATTAATAATTGTTTTCTCATTTTTCTTCAAACTGGGAAAATGAAAGATTGTTGCCAGGAACCAGTTGTGATGGTGAATTTCACAAAAAAGTTTTCATTATTATTACCCTCTCCTATTTCTTTCAAAATAATAATAGTTCCTGGTAACCGTTGCCGGGTGTTGGAAGAACATACATGTTGTAGAGAAGTTTGTTATCGTAATCATGAATTCCCAGTTAGATATTGTTTTTGCATTTAGCAAAATAAAATGTCGATAATCATAGCCATATACCACCTCTTAGTTTTTAACCAATCAAGGCCAAAATATTTCACTGTAGAACTGTTAATAAGTAATGATTGTGATCATCTGAATTCATTTAATTTTGAAGCTATTAATGCCTGTGTCATTTAGATGCTTAACACTAAGCACCTCCAAACTTCCTCAGTTCAGAAATATGAAGCTAATAATTTATTAATATATAGTTTTATTTTTGTTTTTTGCAACATCAAGTGTATTCTATTACATAAAAGTACAACAAAACTTAATTTTAAAATGATGTAAAGGACAGAGTTGACAAACTCTGACATGGGAAAAATCATGAGTGCATCATTAAACACCCTGAGTTATTATCATGTGGTTCTAACTTGTATTGTGTCCTTTTAACAACACAAACTTTATTTGTCATCAATGACAGTACTGTACTTTTCAAAACCACCCTCAACCAGATAATCACACCATAAAAGCCACAATTACTGGGGAGAGAACCTTCCACAGTGTCAAGATACTAAAAGTCATCTGTATACCTTGCCAACGCTGACATCTTAGGCATGCAGAGCTTTGTGTCTGGAGGTAAAAAAAAATTTGATCTTACACCTACATGCCCATTTTGAGATATCACACCCTTAACTCACAATTCTTTCAAAAATATGTTAACTTGAACCAGTGAAAGTAAAAAAGTTAATGTAAGCTTATAAATGATCACAGGTACACTTCCCCCAAATTCTCAGATTTTCAAAGAAAAAGTACTGGTTACTGCATTAATTTTGGTGGAAGACACCCTGGGACTCGAGGAGTGGTTAAATGTTCAAAATATGTTCAGAAATCTTTGTAAAAATCCTCAGAAATCTTTGCACATGTTTAGGGCATCCCAAAAATCCTGGCACCCCTGCAGTAAAAATCTCATACCCGTTACAGTTGGCAGGTATGTATCAGTGGCACAGTTATAATAGTTTGATAATGAACATGTGAATACAGGTTACCAAATAAAGTCTTGTTTGTTGAACTACTCACAAAATTTCTAGTTTTTGTTAATTAACTCAAATCAAAGAATTGCTCTAACACTTGACACATGAAGAGTAAACAGGAACTTGTCATAACCCAGTAACTTAGAAAGTAAAATCTGGGGGTGCAGTCTGATTGTCAGCCACCACCAGCTAACAATTGTTTCCCTAACTAACAATTTTATCCAGTGCACCAAAATTCAAGGGTGGCGTGAATAATGACCCCAGATTTCAAATATTTGTACTTTCTTCACTTAAAACCTCCCTTAATTGCAGACAGCTATTTTGAGCATTAGTTTAGGTACAATAACAAGTTACTGTGGTACTTGTGCCTCACTTTATACAGAATTACATTATGGTGATCTATACAATGTAAGTGCGGTTTGACAGTACTTGGACTTGTTGACGACGAGCACATATGTCAGGCTCTGACTCAAAATATAGACCCCTATGATCTACAGTAGTCTCTTGTGCAGCTGTTTCCTGGGTTGTTACTTCCATTTACTACAGGTAGGAGTGTTGCATAAGGATCTAAATATTGGCTGGGTAGGAGACTACCTGTGGACTTGATCTCTTAATAGAAACCACCTGTTGTAAGTGACCAGATGGTATTGCTATTTCAATGGGTGCAGTGAAATGAACTCACCTGATGGAGGCAAGAGTCATAGAGGTGACTGAAACATTACTGATACAGGATTCCAGATATAGACTACAAGTAGTCCCTCTTTCACTTAGTCTGTCGTGCATGACATAAAAGAAAACCGCGAGAAAAAAATGGCCGCGCAAAATCCTGGAGGCGAGGAGCATGCATACATCATTACTTTCAAAGGCATTGTCATCTAAGAAATCAAACTGGTAAACAAATGTAAGAATGATCAAATCATCAGTTCAATTAAGTTTTACAAATATGTTGTTGAGTCAGGAGCATGGCCTTGTCAATTTTTTTTTTTAATTTTTTCTTTTTTTAATTTGAGAACACTCCCTTATCTGAGTACCCCGCTGAAAACACAAGGCACCATTCAGAAATATCACTTTAAACATGATTGACACTAGAACACTTCTAATACATGGATATATATACGTAGCTTAACTGCATAAAATTTATTCTAAGATTAGTCAATGGATTTCCAAATTAGGTTGAATTGATTAATATGTAATTTTAAGGTACATTTGGTGACAGGTTGGAAACCATCCCTCTTACACTCTAAACAAGACATGTTTTTCCTTCCCCTTTGCTGTTGAGCACATGCATGTGATGAACAAGTAACCTGTCATCTCCTCATAAAAAATACACTTGATTTTATGAGCTATGTCATCCTTCTTGAAAACTTTTGAACCAATGCTTTTCATGCTTGGTACATCTAGTGAACATATAGTATCTTCTGAAGCAGTACAAAGACTTCTGCCAATAATCAGGGACACTTCTGCCGACTCTTTAGCAACAGTGACTTCTTTCAAATTCCCCAAGTTGACAACGGAGATTTTCTGATCACACAAGATGAGCAAATAGCTGCTCAGAGTGTACAGTTTGTTAACATTTCCAGGGGATTTCACATCATGCAAGCAAGTCCATTTTTTCAGATCCCAGTATTTGATCATTCCAGTGACTTCACAGGAGAACAGGTGTCTGTTGGAAACAGCCAAGGCCGATATGGGTGTACTATGTCCCTCAAGGGTGTGTTGCAACTGATATGTGACCCTGTCCCAAACCTTGATGGTGTTATCTGTAGCACCGGAGAAAATGTGTGAGTCATTAACTACTAATGACCTCACTGATCCCTCATGCCCAGTCAGGATATGAATGCATTTGCAGGATTTTGCATCCCAAATGAGAATTCTCTTGTCAAACGACCCTGAAACCACATGGCACCCAGCTGAGGCTAAACATAAGACGACCCCAGCATGACCAATTAGATCAGTCGCTGCTCCTGTTTCACGATCCAATGCTTTGATTGCATTACTAAGAAGAGGATCATTTTGTTCAGATCCAGCTTGGGTCTTAGCAAGAAATATCTTGTTCTCCACGACCACCATACAAATGGGAATGCCAAAGTCCTCTGGCAATGTGGTGAGCTCAATGCGCCCTCGTAACAGGATAAAATCCGTCATGGGGTTTAGCAATCTTCCTTCCATAGGAATATGCGAGCAGTCACTTTCTAAATATTTACTGCTGCTGCCTTGATCTGCGACAAAGTGCCATACACAGCGGTTGATTTCCGACACCTTGCCCAGCATGTCTTGTCGGGTAGCATTACCTCCCCAGCGCCACTTCGCGCCCATTTTATGCCCTATCTGGGCACCGGCAGCGTTTATCACCATCGGAAGGGAATTCAGTCGAGATAAGTACGTCATGCATAGAGATACAGCAACCTCTGGCTTGTCCACAAACTCGTGAATGGCCGATGCGATCATAATCTTGGTCGCTAGCACTTTATCCTGCAATTCTTTTACCACACCAAGTGCAACTTGGGCCGCATCTCTTGCCTTGTTGAATTCTTTCCTCGCTTCTTCTGGATCTTCGTTTAAGATTTCGTAGGCATTCTCCATGAAAGCCGTTGCAGCAACCAGTTCTTTCCGCCTCAAAGCGTCTAGCTCCTCGTGAAGTTTGCGGAACTCGCTTAGGAGAAGTTGCCTTAACTTTTCATCTGTGGGGCTGCCAGTTTCCAAACGTGCGATCGCTCGATTTGCAATCAGTCCCCAAACTAATTTCAAAGATATTCGAACTAAAGCTATCTCGGCCATTTCGGGGTTAATACTCGGTACTGATCAACGACGAAGAGAGAAGAATCTGCTTTTTATTTCGCAATCTGTATCCTGGGTGGTCTCGAGTTCTTGCCAACGTGTAAAATTTGACAAGGCATCCTCCCACGTTCCATGTCGGGATCTACAGATTGTAGAAACGACATTAAAACATGACAACACAATTTAACGGGAGAGGGGTAAGAAAAGTAGAAACCATGAAAACGTTTTGATTGGGAACGATGTAACGTCAAGAAATACTATTTGGTACTCTTACACGTATCATAATACGTATCCTCTTTTATTGATAATCGCAGAAAAGGTTCTCTTTGTCTGCGTATAGACGAATTGTTCTACTGAGTCACCCCACCTTGTCAGGCACATTGTCAGGCACGAACTCTTCCAACACTGAGATAGACTGGGTACTAGTAAGTCTTGGGGAATCGTTGTGAGAGTCGTTGTTGTCTTGACCAGGAAAAACTAAATTCTCACGCTATGGCAAAGTTCTACTTGCTGCCGGCCCTTTTTCTTATGCTGTGTTACAGTGTAGTAGCTGCTGGAGACGAAGGGAGGCGGATTGATCGCGAATGCAAGCCCTTCCCGTACTCGTTCTTTGAGTCGGCTTCAGTTGTGATGGATTTCGTTCGCTGGATCGCGTGGTTCTTCAGAAATTTACTCAGCGCGACTTACTTTCTGCTCAATACTGTAGTCATCACTGTCTGTGAAATCATTTCTAGCATCTTCAGCATTTTTAGACATGCCATCAAGCTGGTGGAATATCTAGGCTACTGCGTGCGAGCAATCTTGCAAGTGAACTACAACTTCGTGTCGTCTGTGTTCGTGTGGCTTGCCAAACTTGCTGGGTTCCTGACGGACACAATTCGATACATCGCCGAGGGAATAATCAGCGTGATATCTTCTACATTTCGACTTATTCTGCGCCTTATTCGTAGCATTGTATCTTCAATTCCTGCTGGATTTTACCGCGCTTTCTATGGAGCATCCTCCGCCAAAAACACTACTGGAATACTTCTGCATCAGTCATATCTGGGATGGAAATACATCTTAAAAACTCCCAGTTCAGCGCTCATGACTCTCGTAACGAGCATTAGAGCTGTCATGGAGTGTATTTTAGTGTCAATGTGGAACACTGGCGTGTTGTTGGTAGAACTGTTGTGCGCAGTCGCCCAGTCGACTTTTCGAGGAATTGAATTTGTAGGGAAATCTGTGCACACTTGTACTGTTTCAGCCTGGCGTCAGATTATAAAATTTTTGAATATGCTACTACATGGACTGCGATCATTAGTGATTGCAATAGGAAAGTTCTTTCTGTTTGTAGGTCGCACATTTCTGTGGCTGATTACTTTCATTTTCCGTTCCCTTGCACAAGGTGTTTCTACCTTTTTCTCAATGACTGGATGGTTGTTTGCACAGGCATTTAATTGTGTGTACAGAGGTTTGATCGAAGTTGGTAGATGGCTCCTCAGTTGCCTTATCATGCTTCAGAATGTGATAACTGCTATTGCATACTACTTGCCTGGTGGCAGATGGACTCTCTTGAGCCTTGTTTCGAGCACCTTTTTGATTGCATATGCATGGTCTGCATTGAGAGTAAATGTGTTCACTATCGCCTTTGGATTGCTGGAAAGATATATACAGGGTGTTTTAGCATATCTTGCAACTCTCCAGACTCCAAGCATGCCAAGATTTAAGAAAACGTTCCCTACTCCTGAAGAATCGCACGAGATGCCCTTGGATGAAAAAGATAGAGACTTGAGAGAAGAGTTAGAAAGAGAACGTGACAAGAATTTATGTGTTGTCTGTCAAACAGAGAATAAGAATATTGTTGTAATGCCATGTCGTCACATGTGTATGTGCAAGAATTGTTGTACTCAGTTGTTTCGAATTCATAGATACCACAGACGGACATGTCCATTGTGTCGTCACATAATAACTTCAACCATGGAAATTTATTCATAAGTTTATTCATGTATGTATGTAATTTATTCATGTATGTATGTGTGTATGTGGTCTGTGACTTGCTGTACCATTAGAGGCAATACTTGAATCAAGTTATAATTAGGTCCAGTTTAAAATCTTAGTAAAGGCTGGTTTTCACTGGTACGTAAGAATAAGCACAAGCAACATACGCAGACACAGTAGTTTGCAGCTAAGTAGTGCCTTTTGTTAGAAGATTCTCATAACAAAAAGACACTAATTATCAGCATCTTACTGTGTCTGCATATGTCGACTTTTGCTTATGCTTATGCACTAGTGAAAACCAGCCTTCACGAAGGACACTATTAGGCAGGAATAACATGTTATTAGAACCAGTAATGTGCCCCACAGTGTTCAGTTAGCAAGAATTGGTTCTTTGATAGGATCACCGCAATTTTGGAATAATATTCACTATTGACTTTGCACTTGTTCCCTTTGACTGGGTAAATTGAACTACTTTCAGAAATGGAAAGGGCTCAGGTCAATACTAGCCAGACTAAAACAACTTACGGTTCTACTACATTCCATGTTCAAAACAGATTTTTAATCTGCCAAAATTCATGTCTTTTTTTCAACTTGTGCAATTATTATGCATAAGGTTGTATGCACAGTCTGCCAATGTTATCATCAGCATGTGTGTTCATACAACTTTAGGAAGGCACCATTAAATGTTATTTTCAGAATCTTCATGACATGACTATTGAACTCTAACCTAGCAGTCAGTTGTCAATGATTTGTTAATTTGTTAGTATTTTAATTTTACTGACAACACTTAAAAAGTGTTTGTGTTGACTGTTTTGAGTGTCCCTTGTTGGTTAAAGAGAATTTTGCTAGAGTGAAATTTTATTCTCAGAGCCACCTGTCCCTCTTAGCCAGCACAGCCTTGGCATCAGGAAAAGGTAG
The DNA here is from genome assembly GCF_042242905.1 of Orbicella faveolata. Classification (NCBI taxonomy): domain Eukaryota; kingdom Metazoa; phylum Cnidaria; class Anthozoa; order Scleractinia; family Merulinidae; genus Orbicella; species Orbicella faveolata. The sequence goes on from NW_028301565.1 coordinate 15,050,347, forward strand.
CTCTGAGAGACTCATGATTTGATTGGCCAGAACCTTGGACTAACATTTTCAATACTTCAATGCTGGTTTCCTTCATGAAAATATCCAGTGGCTGGTCTCTTCCTGCAACTGTTTCATTACAGACCTTCAAGAAGTTTAAAACTAACGAACAGAGACAATTTTTTGTAAGGTGCTCTTTTACAAAACATATCAATGCCAGTTCCAGCCTGAATTTCACTTCTGTTTTCATTCCCTTTGTTCCAAAGTGGTAAAGCTTTTCAAGCTCTAATCGAAGTTAGTAGAATTCTATTAGTATAGTAATGCAAATGCTGTAATCTGATTGGCTGAGCCATTGAACACTATCAGCCATTAGTGTGCAGTTGCTGGAGGTCGTCTAGGAAATGACAACGTTTTTTAGTTTTTCCAAAGTTTTGGAGGAAAATTTTGATGCAAATGAAACAACATTTATGGTTTCTTGACTTTTAAAAAAGTTGAAATTATTGAAAAAACTGATGCACATGCACACAACCTCAATTTTAAATGACAATTCAATCCAAGCAATCTTTTTCAGGCTCAAAGTTTAATAATACTTCAAGAAATAATTAGAAACCGTTATTTGAAGTAAATTTTAGTAAGAATTCTATTAAAACAATCAGATTATTCACTCTCGATTTCTATGAGGTGATAGCTGATTCAGACTTTGGCCTCATCAACTATCACCTCATAGAAATCTCGAGTTCATAATCTAACTGTTAATTAGAGTTGGATATTTCTGGGAATGAAACCAGCATTAATCCAAGAATCTAGCCAAGCAAGTGATATGTCTCCAGAGCCAGCTTTTCCTCCTTTCAAGGCCTAGTCGGCCAATTGGGACAGGTTACTCTGGAGACAAGATTGGACTGTCTGGGACCCACAGCAGATGTTCATTTTATAGAGGTGTCTGTGTGACAGACTAGCCCATGTTTTAGTCTTTTTGACTGTTGAGAATGAGTTGCTGACTGATTTTACTCTCTTCTCCTTTTGGTCACATTGTTTTCAAGAATTCCAATAATTATTGATTTAATCCATTAATAGGTTTTGAATCTAAAAATTGTGGTCAGCCCAATTTATTGTTTGCTTACCTCAGTAGTTATTCCGTTTGATTATGAAGTAAATGTTAATGTACTTACACTTAGAATTTTAACAGTCAATGAATTGGCAACAAATAAAAGATATTGCTAATGAAGCATTGCCCAGTGCAAAAATAAGTTAGCAGTGATGCTCTGATTAAAAGGCTCGTTTTAAAGGTGGTGAAAGAGCTAGATAGAAATGATTAGGGCTGCACAGGATTATGGGAAAGTTAAAGGTGATCTCGTTCAACCCTGTCCATAACGCGATCAGAGATGAGTTCACTTTACATAATCGGTTGGGTTCGTTCTTATCTCAAGGCGTCCGCATGTGAAAAAATAAAGGCCTGATTATTATTTGAGAAATATTTAGACTGCATTGAAGTAAGTTTGCTCAAAACAAAATTAAAGCAATACGCATGAATCGCTTGGCCCCACGTCGTATTAGGACATCTAGCTCCTGTCAAATTTCGACAAGTGGTTTGCAGAGTTCTAAGTAAACCAAAATCGATTCTTAAGCCAAAGAATAGTTCTAATTTTAAGATTAGTTTAATATAAGTGAATCAGTCCATGGATTTGGTCCGCTTAGGAAAGGTGTGTGCCTATGTGTGAAAGTAAAAACATTAACATTCTTAAAAGGTTTGTATAACAAGGTGTGACTTGTCCAAGACCCAGTAGGGATTGTGTAAAAGTGATGGAAGAATTTTAAGAAAATGCTCATCACTAAACCGTACCAGCAGATTTCGTGCCTTTTCTGGGTTCTAGCTTAAGTTTAATTTAGACTTATATACTGTACAATACTGATGTGAGATACTACGCGCGCGTTCATTGGTCGATATAGGTGTGTTTAGATGAGAGTATTTAAGCATGGTTGTGACGTTTTAGATTCGCGTGTATTTTTGAGAAATATTTTATAAAAACAAGAAGAGTACTTTTTACGCGTTTACATAGCCTCATCTAAACATTCGGGGGACTGGGAGAATTCTCGAAAGTTATGCAAACCCGAAAAGAGTCTCGGGCTTGCATAACTGTCTCGAATTCTCCCAACCCTCCTCATGTTTAGATGAAGCCATGTAAACATGGAAAAAGTACTCTATTGCTTAAACTTGAAAGCGTACCCTAAAAGTTACCTGTGACTGTTGCAATGTAACAATCCTCAGTGGAACACCGCAAGCACTGCCAAAACACAATTAATCACCTCTTATGAAAGGCACGACGAGCCGGAATCCCCTCTCTGGGATTTAAACGGTCGTTAAGGGTAACATAAAATTCGTCGTTCGGGAACAAGATATTTGTTTGTTTTCTTATTTTTTGTCTTTTGTGTTTTTTTTTTATGAAAAATATGCTGACGAGTATAATAAGACTTTCTTTCCTTTGTCTTCTCTTCACTGTTTAAATATATTTGAGGTAAAAATATATTAAATGCTTAACATGAAACCTTAGTTGTGAGGAAAGTGAAAATGAGACCTTTTTCAGATGAAATGTTCTATGCATTCTACAGACCAATGGAGGTTGGTGAAAGAAACTGAAGAAGTTTGAGAAACAATACCTGATCAAAAACATCTCAGTGTACTTGGCAAGTACTGCCATAACACCAAGGTTTAAAGGAAAGGGTAATGTAAAGTACACTACATGGAACAATTACAAAAATAAGAATAGAATTCAGGAAAAGTGCGTGTATGCTAGATCATGTTCAGGGCTGACTGAGACCCTAGTAAGGTGTCTTTACATGTATACTGCATATACAAGTGTTGCAGTCTTTTCTCCACTCTTTTGAGTCTTTTCTCCACACATGACGTTCTTATTATTATTCTCCTATCTGATGCAGCTGCAAGATAGTGGAAGTTACAAGTAGCTGATTGGCAATATTTTTCGTCCTTTGACAAGGCTTTCTGGGAATCTCAATTAACACCAGAGGCCAAGTTTAATTTGTGGCTGGGCTGTATTGACATACTCTTTTGGTTGGCGCTAGACGTTCTGAATTTTGAGGCGATGTTATGATTTTCAGTTTCCAATTTTAAAAATGTGATGCGCTCACTTTGTACATGAACACACCCACATCACGATTATATGATGATAATGTTGATTCACCTGCACGTTACAGTGTGAACAAAATGTTCATATTCTTGATTAATACTGTTTTTCACAACAAATTTAGTTTAAAAAATAGCAAGAGTTTTTACTCTCATTTCAGACTTGGGTTTGCTATTAATATGTTCGTAAGGTTTAGGGCAATCCCATCCTCAACGTTCACATAAAAAGGTTATTATACAAAAAACGAATTATGGTCACCTAACAACGCCCAGTACAATTTGTAATGTAAACACATTATACAAAAGAAATACAGACACTGTTTTTCAAATGTTCTGCGTGTCTAACTGCAGTGTAAATATAATAAAAAAAAATGTAACATTTGTTCCTCAGGTGCGCTATCGGTTCGGAGAGAGCTCTTCCAACCTACTGAACGGTGCTTTAATTTGCTGCTCGCATTTGAAGGTAAGTGGGTGCTAGCAACTTGGTAGGGATGGTCTCGATTTTGCTATGAAAACCGGAGTTTTTCCACGGAGAAATGGTGCATGCTGCGCCATTTCTCCGTGGATCGGTGTGGGTTCTGATCAGTATGGGTCCTGATTGTAAATTAAACAAAGTTAGCATTTAGTTTGTATTTCCTTGCTAGAAAAGAAAAGCCAAGCACAAGTCCATTTTCGTCGACGTGGTCAGTTAATGTTAACCAAACTGTGATGAAAGCCTCAAAATGAAGTGAGAAGACTACCCTCGGGTAAGGTGTGCGTACAAAGAGGCAGCCGCAGGGCGCCTTGAGCGTGAAAGCAAAAAAACAAAAATTATCACACCCACCCACGCTAAATACGAAAGAAATAGGCAAATCATACGGAAGCCGACCACACGCTTGAGTCAATATTGAACAAAATCGCTCACGCAAATAAAAAGACATCGAACGCCAATAAGTAACCCATCACACACGCGCGCAATATAGATCAAAGAAACAAGCCATATATACTCGCGTATACCCAAAAAATCATGCGCTATTGCCTCTATAGGAAATTAAAGACCCACGCGCGCAGCAATTCCTAGTAAAGAAGCCAACCACATACGCCTATGCCCAAGCTTAACAAAGAAACAACCCATTTGCGAGCAAGCCAACGTGGAACACAATATCGCGCGCGCGCCTGTGTAGAGAAACGTAACAAGCGCGCACCAGTAAGGAACTGAGAAACAAACTACGCGCGCAGGCCAATATAGAACAAGAAATGCAATGACACTGATGCCAATGAAAATTAATGAGTTTAAGGTCTGTTAGAATGAATAAACTTCAAGGAAGTGTCACAATAAGTTATCTTTTTGAGTGGTAGTAACTCAAAGGAGGAAGAGAGGACGGGAGAGAAAAGGGTTGGCTCAGTTTCATTAAAATATGATGTCATATGTTAGTAAATTCATAAATTCATTAATATATCATGAACAGGTTCAAGTCAAGATAAGATTTTATCATGGAGACATCACTCAAGTCGCTAACGGGGATTATGATGCTTTTGATGGTGAGTACCGAGTTATGTGCCAGTAGCAGAGCTTATTCAAAATATTGAGTCGGGAAACAGGAAACTCGCTTGAAAAAGGACAACAGATGATGCCTTCTATTTACCCATGTATCCTAAGATCATTATAGAGTTACCTCAAATAAGCCAGATACCTTTACCAGCTGTCAATCAAATTAAATGTGATCGAACGTACTGAGAAAAAAATAAAGAAAGGGTTGTCAAAAATCAATATCGAATTAAACTTTCAAATCGAGCCAAAGTTTCTTTTTATAATGTTCTAATGCGTGCTTTTTTTTAACAAATATAAATGTAAGAGGATCCTGCTGAGTCAAACTTTTCAGAATATCCTTTTCGCATGTACAGTTTCTATGTTAATAACACGGTAAGATTGTTTAAAACCAAGCTTTCCTTCTATTTACAGATCGCTACTTAACAAGCAAAAAGAATCCGTTTTATAGACGATATAATTTCCCCAGTTTCAAAGTCAAGATCAAGATTATGTTCTGTTTTTGATTCTTTTCGATCCCGGCCGAACTCAGCCAAACTCCGAATCTAAATGAGTTGTAAAGTACTGATATCAGATCGAATCACATAAACGTCACTAGGGTGCATACAGACTTCAAAATTCCCCTCACAAGATACCCTCTCTCCCGCCATTTCTGTAAAGGTTTCTTCATACATCAATTCGCTTGAACCAGTGTGTTTTTGCATTATGTTGCGTTCAATTAATTTCTTTCTTATCCGCTCTCAGAGCTTCAGGAATTATCAAGTTTCTGGTCACTCAAATGAAGGTATGGTTCGCCAATTAGATTCCCGCTAGAGAACAAAAAAAAAGACATTCATGTTAAACTGTTAAGGCGCTAAAGCTTAAACTCTGGTTTACTCTATCAAAATAAGGTCATATTCATGTATATTGATCTACTTATTAACACGTTTAAACTGATACCTTGGGAAAACGTATTGGTAGAGCTTACATCTAAAAGCTCTACGATACGTTTTCATCCGTTGATATACCAGCAAATGGATTGTGATTCTTTCAGAGAGCGAGGTACACGGCCATTGGTTGCTAAATGGATCTGATCCAGATGTAAGGTCAGTAAAGAATGACACTTACTCATTTGATTTCTTAACCTTTCTCAGGTTCATGTAGAAAACGGTTCTGAAGTTGAACCTGAACTTCATAATCAAACTGAAGTGGTAGTTTTCTTCTTCGCAGGTATTTTGGTCCTGTCACGTTTACACAGGGCCGATTTCGAGGCAGTAAGGCGCCGTACTTTAATACTACGGATTCCTATGCAACAGTACCTAACATGAACATTTCAGACTGCGATTTCACGATTGCGTGTTGGATAAGAGTACGTCCTAGTGGCCGTGGTGTCGCATTCGTCACTTCCATCATCTTCTGGTCAGTCAGCGCTAATGGAAACTCGCTTTCCTTAACATTGTCAAAGCATGCTCAACGCGGTGATATCTCTTTCGTTTTGAAGCAAATGTTCCGTCCTCTGAACCATACAAGTGTCATTTTCACTACGCGGAAAATTCCCTTTGATGAGTGGACGCATATAGCTGCAACCTGTCAGGAAAATAGGATCCAAATGTACGTGAACGGTGACCAACAAAGATCATACGGAAAGAACATACCTTTCCCAATAACCGATGACTTTTCAACTGATATGTCTTCTGAAGAGTTGAAGTCGTATTATATTGGAAAAGATCCTCGGAAAGAATTCTTCAGCAGTAGGAAGTTCTATGGGTCAGTTATGGATCTCCATGTCATTGGAGTTACTTTGTCTTCTGCTGAAATCTCCGACTTATACTGCGGTAAGATTGCTTGACTTCTTTATGTTTAAAACAAATTCTAGCTGACTGCAACAACATGCGTAGCCAAGCTCTTGGCGTCTGCTGATTGTATCCGGGGGGTACTCCCTATAATGGTCTATACAGGGAAGCTCCGGCCGTAAGGGGTGCCTTTTCCAGGCTTCACTGAGGTATATAAAACGGAAGTGATTTCACAAGTTGAGATATATGAAGGGGTATAGGGAAGTTCGTCTTTTAGTTATTTTAAAGGGCCTTTGATTAAAATTTTTCGAACAGACGCACCTCATGGTGTATCATTTAATTTATTAAGCACTGCATGAAAGTGACAAGAAGACTTCCTTTTTTGCTATTTATTCATAATACGGACCAGTTATGAAAGTATGTGAAGGGGTACCTTTTTTCAATTAAAGGTATACGAAAGGGTTATCTTTTCTGTCAAAATGGTATACAAAAGTGGTAGGACCTCGGGGTGGAGGCTTCCTATATAGAACTTTATAGAGTACCCCCCACGGGGGGAATTGTATGTCCTTACCTTGAATTTGGCCGGATACGAGTACTTCGTTTTGATTTATTCAGTAGCTCTTTCAACGATTTTTCCACCGTACAGATATCCCGCGGATCATAAACCATACAGACGAAGTAAGTGGAAGCACTGTTCGGGTCACGTGGGAGCAGCCATCTTGCTCGGTTGTAAATTCGAAGAACGTTATTTTTTACAGAGAAGTAGCCAGAACAAGTAGGGGAAAGTGGAATACAGTCAATGTGTCGCAGGATGCAACTCACTACAATGTTCAGTTAGAATGCTTCAAGGAATACCAGTTAGCAGTTTCCACTTGGTACGCTAATGCACGGCTTCCCAGTAAACTATGGAAGGTCAAGACCGGAATAGGTATAAATTTTAATCAATATGCTTCTAATTTTAAGCTTAACAGCTTACAAGACCATGCATAAGCTAATGTCGTTATGCTTAAACATGTCAGTAATGATTATATCGATCAAGTCCCTTTATTTTCTTTTGTATCGGTCTAATGATTACTTTAATAATCTTGAGACTAGACTTGATTCTGGGACAAACGTGTGCACGGAAAATATAGAAGTAATAAAGCAAATGAATGCAAACATTAATTTAACCAACAAATGACTCCCACTGATATTTATTTACTCTGAAATTACAGCACACGCGACCTGATTAGTTACACCATTAGCTACAATTGGTATGTTTGAAATTACATAAAGATGGCTAAAGCTCTATTCAGTTTGTTTATTCTTTTCCTTTCCTTTATTTCATAAACTACTTATACTGAATTTTACAACTTGCATTTCTGCGTTGGTTACTGTTTAACAAATCGATTCCACGGCAACATGAAAAAAATGTTAATGACGTCATCCGACTATACGTCTGTCCTCCATCAGATCATAAGTAAAAACCAATCAAAATGAGAGGATAATTTGACGTATCACATAGTTTAAATTAGACTACGAAATAACATCACAGCACAATCAGAGATAGCCACCAAGAGAGATGGAATTATATGTATAGTTTCTGCTCCAGCTTGCGCTCGCCAATTAGCCACATTATAAAACGATGATAAGAAATCTACGGCGAGTTTCTTTTCGCAGTCCCTCGTGGGACCGTTACTGGTGACAGAATGACTTCTCATGACTTCTCATCTTTTGTTTTGCCTGTTTTTGTCCCAATACAGTAACGGTCCCGCAAGCGACTGCGAGATGAGACTCGCCCCAGATTTCTTCTGAAGTGACGAATTGGAATGGGCAATAACTGTCTGATTCTTTCAGGGCGTTTTAGACTACGAGTAGTCCCTCTTTCGCTTAGTCCGTTAAGTTGTGCATGGCGCGAAAGCAAACCACGAGAACTCGGTTTAGTATTTATTTTTCATATTTTAAGGCCAACTGCCACCTCCCGTAATTAACAACAAAGAAAAGGAAATAAATAGCTGCAAGGTGAACACCACTTGGAGTCCTCCAAGGAATATTAAATGTCCTCTATCGATGTACATAATACACTACAGAAAAGTGCCTTCACTCGGTCATGAAGCTGACTGGATGCAAATCAGAGTTACCAATATTACAAACACATTTCATCTTGTCCAACTTGATTGTGGCACACAGTACGAAATTCAAATGACTGTTGCCAATGAACTTGGTGAAAGTAACATGTCAAACTCTTGGCGAGTTAAAACAAAGTCAGACGTAAAAGGTAGGTATGTTTTAAGTATTTTTTTGGGGGGCTCTTTTTCTGTCCTTGTTTTTCCCAAAAGAATGCAGTGGAAAGAGTACATGTAAGCCGAGAGCTTTCTTCTTTGCTTGAGTTCTGAGGCTTTCATATCAACCACTTCATTTATGTTATTAATCAGTACTTTTTTAGACAGAAGGAAGAATTCCAGATATGTGTAGAAATGTACTCTTATCAATGTGGTAAATGGGGTGGTTGAGAGAAGCGGGGAGGGGATGGTGGTGGAGTATGGATGAAAACAGAGGAATTATTGAATAACTGAATGACTGATTGATTGATTAATTGATTGATTGATTGATTGATTGATTGATTGATTGATTGATTGATTGATTGATAGCCATATGAAATAACCCGACTTCCTCGCTTAAAACGTGAGAGTGTTAGGGTAGCTGCAAAAAAAGTGAAGGGACGATCAGGGTAACTATGATACTCGCCGGATTTTTAAAATTTTGATGTTTCACCATTTCAGCCGATCAGAATACAATCGTTTTCAGAGCTGGAATAATCGCAGGAAGTGTCGCCGTTGTTGCCATGGTAACAATGGGGATTGCAGCGTGCCTCAGAAAGAAATGGAAACAGAAACAACTTCATGCTGTCATGGCAAAAAGGTTTTTTTTTTTTGAGTTTTTATGTTGTACCTCAACTATAGAAATGTAATTGGTTAACATATGGGGAGTTGTAATGTGTTTAATTCCTCGAGTGATTCCTCGTGAGATTAATCAGCATAAGAATATATAAAGGCTGTCTCGTATGTTGTAAAGGTACATTTAGCACTGGCGACTTTTCATATTTGTGTATACTCACTTTCCTCGCTTATTGTAATTAACAACGGGAATCTATGAACGGGAAATCTCCCACAATACCCAATTACGATCCGAACCACATACATCACCGCTGCAGTGGTCACGTCTAGTAATTAATTCAATGTTAACAGTGTTAAAATAAACTGTTAGCAAGCAAAGCCTCTACACATATATCTGGTGAAGAACTATGGCCAGCTTACGAAAGTCACAAGGAAATGATAATCATTTCAATATTATTTATTTTATTTTGTCTAGGTCCAAGTCTGACATCGTTCCCTTACTGCTATGGGAGGTTATTCCGGAGCGGGTAACATTTATGGAGGAGCTGGGTAGAGGGGCTTTTGGCAAGGTTTACAAAGGAGTCTTCAGGGAATTTCCAAGCGCTGAAGTATTTTTCAAGCCCAGAGAGGAAAGAGTGGAGGTCAAAGAGGAAAGAGTTGTTGCTGTCAAAGTGTTACTTGGTGAGCAAAGACATAATATATAAATAAATTGATGTTATGCGCGTCTAGCCATCTTACAGATGTTTGGGAGAGCTCCAGTATGGTAGCTGATCAGAAATTATAATTAGTGGTCTAATTTTCCAAAAATAGCTTTAAACCAAAGACAGCACCCTTAATGTCCTTGTTTTGGACTTTTCGCATTTTAATTCCACCCTTTTTATCCATATGATATCTTTTGTAATGCGTTTGTCAGTTGATTTACTTGATTGTTGTTTCGATTTCTATCAGAAGCAGCGGGTGAGGAGGGCAAACAGCAGTTTTTACAGGAAATTGATCTCATGAAGCAAATTGGTTTTCACCGAAATGTTCTGAGCATGCTCGGCTACTGGGTCAGATCTGAACCCATCCTGCTGATCTTGGAATATGTTCCACACGGGGATCTCCTTCGATGGCTTAGAAAGAAACGACAGGTTAGAAACTACAAAATTGTAGCAAAAGCTCTTATTTTATAAGTCTACTTTGTACGAAAACTGTCGATATAGTGACTCGCTCCAAGCTAAGCGCGCTTGATTGGTTGATTAAAACGTGCTAAAAAAAGATTAGTAGTGAAGAGTCTTTTACACGAACTTATCTTTTGTGATATTGATGTTTTCAAACTCTACCCGAATTCCGCAGAATTTCTACTCAAAAATCTTGAAAACGGTTATACGCTATAAGAGGAACATCGTGAGTGCCCTTTCCGCGTGATCACGTGATGCAAATGACGTCAGCGTTTCGCGAGTTCCGTTTTCGCTGTCTTAAGGTATTGACTTACGTTTCTGCACAGCATTCTTGTATTATTTTAAAAATGCCGGATTTGCTGATCTGTGGCCATTCATTATTAATACCAGATTAGGTAAAAAGGTAAGCCTGTATATGAGCCAAGAGGCTCATCAGGCCGGAGCTTATCCCGGTTTCTGAAGCATGAACCGACTAGGAATGTTTCTACTCACCCTGGATGGGATGTTAGTCCATCGCAGGGTTACCCCCAGCATTAAATTTGCCGGTTCCCACTTATACACATGGGTGGAGAGAGGCACTGTGAGAGTAACGTGTCTTGCTCATGAACACAACACAATGTCCCCGGTCAGGGCTCTAACCCATGAGGCCACCGCGCCTCCAATACCAGATTAGACTACAAGCGAATTGAATTGAACAGTAGTGCAAGTAGCTAATCTTGTTTTAAACTTATACTTAGCAGAAAACGAACGGAAGTGTCCTTTTCATGTTTTCATACCAGCTTATTTCATCTCAGGAACACGTCCAGTACCAAACAAAACCGTCGACTTTTGAAGGAACTTATCAAGGATTGACAAAAGTGGTCGATGAAAGCTTCCAAAGTGTGCCATCACAGGCGCTGCCCATGACCGAACATGATCATGTCACGCAAAGAGAGGAAGCCCCTCCATCAGAGGCTAACGAAAAGATGGAAGAGAACAATAGTAAATGTGCGAGTTCATGCAACGTGGAAAATGCACGCATGAAGATTAACATCCCGTCCCAGAATAACAATAACGATGAAGATGACCTTTCTGCAAAGGACCTTCTTTGCTTGGCGTGGCAGATAGCTCAAGGAATGGTAAGTAGAAACCGGAATTCACCTGAAAATCTAAAACAAAATGTTTCTTTCTAAGAGACATCTACTGGTTGATACAGTGGGACCTTTCTTAGGAAACATCTTAGGGTGCGCGACTAACCGTCAACTTGTAGCCGGGTCATGCTCTCTTTAATTACTAGATGTGACCACTGCAGCAGGTATGTATGTGGTTCGGATCATAATTGGGTGTTGTTGGAGATGCCCCATTTTTCTATGTTACAAATGAAAGGTTCTACTAACTCCCTTGCTTAAATGTCCTTCAATTTCTCTTTGCTTTGTATTTATCATAGGAATACTTGTCCAGTAAAGGATTTGTTCATCGTGATCTGGCAGCTCGTAATGTTCTTCTTGGTGAGGGCAGAGCGGTGAAGATCGCTGATTTTGGTCTGCTACGCCACACTCATGATGAAATATACAAGATAAAGTACACGAAAAAACTGCCAATCAAATGGACAGCACCTGAGGCGCTTAGCAACGGTTTATACACTTCAAAAAGTGACGTGTACGTATGTAAAGTATATAAACCTCCTCAAATCTTTCCATAAATAGGAGACAGGCTTATGGTGTCAATGAACCTTAATTAGCTATGAGTGAGCCGCCACAGTTCAGACTTACTAACCAGCTAATTTACTGGTAGTACACATGAAAAAAAAATAATGATAAAATAAAAGTAGCTAAATTAACATCAAATAACTTGTCCTCAGCTTTATATAACTGTTCGCCGGAACGTTTTAGCTTTTCAAAGGTTTGTTTCTACCTAGGTTTTACTGCAAATGTTTTGGAGATTTGATAATCCTGTATCATATGATTATCTGTTGGTTTTCTATTCAGGACAAGAAGAAACTGTATCAAGGAAACGTTATTGTGACACTCTCCTAAGCCATCCCAAGCTAAACTATTAACTCATAAAAACGACGAATGTAAAGCACTGATGATAAAATAATGTCTGTTTATTCTAGATGGTCTTTCGGAGTACTCCTGTGGGAACTGGCCACAATGGGTAAGATTGAGGCCGAGCTAGCATGATTTTGATGAATGTCTTTGAAAATGAACTGAAAATGATTTATGTAGAGTGGTCAAAATCAAAGACAATTCTAGCTTGAGTATCAGGTCTTCCTAAGGGGGGGGTGAGAGGGAAGGAGGGAGGAGGGCCTTCTTATGAGGTGGGGAGAGGGGGAAGAGAGAGTAGGACCACAGAAACTCATATCATGTGTTCCTGGATTACCGTTCACATGGATTGTCTGACCATGATAATCAGTAACTGATGTCCGACTGTACAGTAAGCAAAGGGATCAACTATGTAGTACAGAAGACTCGTGTTTCTTTGTCCACATACCTACACGACTCTCAAACCCCTTCCGACGGATTCTTTCCATGCTTAGGCGTGAAAGGGAAAGGAAAAAAAAGAGTTCTGGAAACGAAGTTTGCCATCTTTAACTGAGGAGGGGGAGATGGATTATGTTGTTACAATTCATGAACTATATCTGTTGTTCTAGGCGATATTCCATATCCTGGGGTAAGCAACAAGCAACTGTACAGACTTCTTAAGACAGGATATCGCATGGATAAACCAGACATGTGTTCAGATGAGATGTAAGTAAATCGCTCAGTATACTTTGTTTTTGTCGAAATAAAACACAGCCGAAGGATTCGTTCACTGTAATTTATGTTGCTGGGATCAAATCACGAACATTGTTTCTTCATCTGGTTAGCTCCAACAAGAGTAAACGAAGATAGTTATGTTTAAGGTGGTTCGTACAGCTCAAGTGGTTTACTGAAATATGCCCGATTAACCAGCACCGTTTGCAAGGTTCTTCATGATTGGATAAACGAAACAGTAGATAAAGAACACAAACAATGCCTCAGCCCTAAGAACAAAAGAGGTACAGATTAACATGGACGAATTAAAGTGGTACAGACCAATTGGATTGCTCGACAAGTCGCGATCGTCTTCTTGATATGACAGAATACAACGGAAACCGAAAAAAAAAAAAAAAAAGCCAAAACACTGTTTGATTTTAGTTTTAAGTACTTCGAGATCAAAAGGAGAAAACGTACAAGTAATAATAACAAAATAATAAATCTTTATAAGAGGGAGCACCCGTCACAGAGCCACTTGGTTTTAGGGAGGTCCGTTGTTAAGGAAATAATAAATAAAAAGTAAATCTGAAATATTGCAATATACAGGAAGTTTAAAATGTACACACGCTAAACTTGATCAAGCATACTTATGGAAGTAAAACTAATTAACAGAGCTTTTTTAATGTTCTAAAATAAATCATTTCTCATCAGATACGAGATAACGTTGGACTGTTGGAAGGAGGATCCTGATAAGCGACCGACATTCGAAAAAACTCATTTTAATACTGGAAGAAATGATGGCAAAGGACACTCCATATTATGATTTCAATAAGCTTGCTGCGAGCGATGCTTGCTACGATGAAGCTGATTCTGAAAACAGCAATACTAACAATCAGGACTCATGGTTGTAGCTACTTGTTTGTGACTTTACTCAGAGTAAGTTCACGAGTTAAAATCCCACTTGAGTCAGTGATTGTATGCGCACTGTAGCAATTATTGTTAAGACTGATGAATTTGGAAATAGAAAGCTTTATTCTTGAGTAACATAATGAATAACCAGATAAATGACTTAAATAGACAATGGCAGGTCTTTCTTACAAATATTCAGGTATTAACAACTTGAAAAACCAGGGCAAGTCGTTGAGTAACTTGCACGACTGATGAAAACTCGTATGAAAGTCAAATAGAGCGCTAGATGCAGACGTAAGAGACAGTTCTGTTTTTGTAGAAGAGGTCACAGCTTATGCGAACTCAGTGTTAGCTCGACTTAAAAAATTCAAGTTTAATGTATTATTCTTACTTGATTGTAAAGTTTTGTTACTGCAAGTAACTTATGCAGTTAGTCACAAGCAATCAATGACTAAAATTTTATAGTCTACATATGTTGAGCTTACTGTCTCACTGACAGTAACTCGTCGAGAGTAATCATAAATCGGTATTGATAAAATAGTTTTAAATTTAGGGAACGTACAGGCCATTTACTGGATAACCTGATACTTATGATTGCCAAGAAATCGAGTGGCATGGGTTAACTGAGAACTCCAAGAGATTTTGAAAGAAAGTTGTATAAGACTTGTATATAAACAACCATTTGTTATCGTACTCAAACGCATAAACCGTAATCAAATTAAAGACGATCAAGATAGGAGACTGGAGTTCATTTCCAAACTTGTTTATGCTGTTTATGTTGAAAAGCAATGTGGGATACAATCACATTGGGATCCACTGATACATAGAAATGGAACAGACTTGTACCCTATCGCTACTGTAATAGTGAGTTTTTTTAGAGAGAGAATCCGATTCAGTGGACACGAGGTGGGCTGAGGCGCGTAGGAGTCACGGAAAAGGAAGAAGGAACAAATCATCTATGACACCAACAACTTCTTTCTTCGACTTCCCTTATGATTTAGTTAGCTGTCCGAATGAAGTTTCCACGGAGAAAAATGTTGTAGGGGCAATCTGAGACAGCAATTCATGTCGAACTACCTCCAGCTGAATGCCTTTTTTGTAATTTGTAGGTGGGGATAGAATCACTGTTTTTCTGAGTGGCAGGCGTCACTTTACTAGTGTTGCATCTCAATGGCAGCTTCTGTTTTAAAGCATTTTTGAACTTATCATTTCTAAAGGCGTGCACCAAAGGATTCAAACAGGAATTAATGGTTAAACAATACTGAGGAATCCAATCGCTTATTGCTCTCCTGAAATAAATGGACTGCTGCATTTGATGGCTAGAATTCACGAGCAACTTCCATGCCCCCAGCGATAGAATAGGTAAGAAAAAGAACACTAAGTTAGTCCCTACTAAGATTGCGATTCGCTTGGCTAGAGTAGACTCTCGCTGGATTCCCATTTGCTCACTGGATTGTTTGACAACCTTGTAAATGTGAACATACAAGGGAATGGTAACCAGGTAAAGAGTTAGTGCGATAGAGCCCAGAGCAATACTGTAATGGGTTGCAATGGGAAACCTCATGTCGTAGATCATTGGTATACAAAGGTAGTTGAGCCGGTATATGTTGAAGTAAAGGGCGACAGACATAAACAATGCAGCAAAGACCCAATTAACAGCAACCGCCAGGGAAGCTAACCTCGGTGTTACTCGAATGTCAGGCTTCATGCTGAAAACTATGCAAAGGTATCGCTCCACAGTGAATGCGACAGAGGTAATGGAGGTCGCGCATTGCCCGAGTACCCAGAGAAATCCAACTCTGGGGCAAAGACTTTCCAAAATGTTCTCAAAGTCTTGGTATCGATAGCTCACTATCATTGATGCCATTAGAACTAAAAACACGCAAATCAATGTGTCTCCCAGGGCTAAATTACACAAGAATACCATGGACACATTCTTTCGTAAGGATCTAGTCAACAGAATGTTAAAAAACACCACCATGTTCAGAACAGCTCCGAGTGTCCCTAATAACAGCTGACCTGAGACGACGCGTTGGTTTAAACGCCAACAAAGGTAAGTATTAGTAACATTGGCTTCCTTTCGTAAAATGCAATCCGTTACATTCCTGCATTCTTTGCCTACAAAACGGTGCCGTGCGAGCATTGTAAGATAATCACTAAACGTGTAATGATGTATGATGCATTGTTTTGCACTTGTTGATGTGAAATATGACTTGTTGTAGATTTCGAGAGCGTCCTCGCTAACTTTTTTGATGAGCCAGCAGTCCGCGCATTCAGCGGCCCAGGACACATTCCTAATTTCCTTTAATCTTGGTAATTCGAAAAGTTGGTTTTCTTCTGGCTTCCATCCCATGTTTCCTTGTACATCAATGATGATCAAAGATCGAAGGTACATTGAGGCACCTCGGGCATTCCATGTTTGGAGATAGTTTCCTGTCAGGTCCCTGCCAAGACATAAATTCAATTTTCAAACTGGCTCATTAATAATTTATCAAGTTTAAATAAAGCAAAAACACTAATCTTGTACATTATACGAAGAGCCTTCATTCTAGTCACCAAAACAATGTACAAAAAATCTCAATTGTTCATGGTTCAAATATCTTCACTGTGGACAAAGGATGGATTTTCCATAAGAAACACAGACACCTTGTTTTACTTACAATATTTGCAGGGAATACAGGCCATTGAAAGCGTCTTTGAGAATAAACTGAATGTTGTTATACGTCAGAGACCTTTAAACAGAATCATAGAATTGTATGTTAACATTTTGCACACGCAGATCGATCGAAAAGAATGAGAAGCATACCCAGTCGCAAAATACGAATTTTGACGTTCATATTTGAGGTTTAAAAGAAAACAAGTTACCTTTCCAAAACATCGTAAAATACTTGAGCAAGCATCAAAAATGTAAACTCACAGTTTAAGTAGATTCTTGAGGCCCGTAAAACTGTTCGGTGGTAGTTTTTCTAACAGATTCTGAGAAATTTCTCTGAAAGTGTGCATGACAGGAACAAATAAAAACATATCTATTACTTCAATTCCTGACTTTGAATATATTTTCTAATAGATTAAAGTACCATATCTATATTCCAGGTACATTTAAGAAATTGCAAAAATCTATAATGCGCGCAGTTGCCTTTGTTAATGACGAATGAAATCCCATTGAACTTCAAGTCACAAATTTACTTACAGTTTGATGAGTCCTGAGAAATTTTGAAATGTGTATTGTTGCATCACTGTTATTTCATTGTTTGATAGATTCCTGCAGAACAAAGGTCAAGTTAAAAAAAGTGTTTACGGGGAAAAAACTTAGTTGACTACATTATAGTGTACTAGCTTGTTCCAGGCTCTCGGTCAGTGGAGGAGATTGAAAAAGCGAGCGGGCCACGGGACGGGGTTCGCCAACCCGCCCGCTTTTTCGATCGTTCCATGGCCCCACTGACAAAGAGCCTGGAGCTGGTCTACATAATATGATGAAGTGAGTGCTAAATGTGAATTTCTTGGTCTGTAGTCTGATATTATTGAGCTTGTACTCACATGTTGTACTCCCGTGGTGTTAGTTACATATGGAATCAAAACTACAGGCAAAGTTCACTATCTTGCTTTACTTATTAGAGAGGTGTATGTCAGTCTTTATTATTGTTATTTACCTTATTGACGATATGTGTGAGAGTTGTGTGTGATAATCAGATTTCCGTAGAAGTTTCTAGACTTACAAAGAGGCTACATCCTGAGGAGAGTTAAAAGACTGTGATATATTCCTCAAGTGACTCATTCTGCAAACTGCTGTGACGTTTTCGTTGTCACGAGAGCAGGTGCATCTGGCATCTGTACAAACTTCTTTGCTTTCTCCAATTTCCTTCTCCGCCAAGATGACCAGTATTAACACAGCAATGCTTGATAGAAAGGTTCGACTCATCTGTTTAAAAAAAAGAGGTCAACAAATCTCACTACCTGAATAACATTTGAAAACAGCCATCCCTCACGATAGGGATGCTTTTCTTTCACAGATACATTCTTTTCCCGTCCACCCTAATATTTAATCAGACAGTGTCCGGCCCGACCAAGAACAAACCACCCTCTCGATACCGAAACCCTATAGGATTTGCTGATCTTTCGATAGTAATTGGTGATTGAAATTCCTGCTAGTACTATTTTTCTGATTTCTCAACCCGGATGAATACTGCGTTCTATTTGAAGCAGAGACACTGACAGCCGGTCACAATTAAATTATGCTGCAAAACATTTTGATATGATTACTGTCCATACCTTTGTCAAATAGGATTTAGCTTCGTTTGATCAGCAGTCTGAAGGTAAAAATAAGGACTGATCACTGATCTTAGCTTGGCTGTTAACTTTTAAAAGCGTATCTGAGTTTGTTGGTAGCGACGACCGGACTTCAAAAGTTAGGAGGGATATAGATAGTCACAATACAGAGTACTCATCCGACAACTGAGACCACAAATAGTTCAGGAAATTGTTATGGGCTTATCAACTTTATAATTGAGAAAATTGCTTTATTGTGATTGGCTCGGAGCTGGTCATGCAATTTTATGGTCAAATTATGATTTGCACTGCAAGTCAAATAAATACACGCGCTCGTAATTTTCTCAGTCAGATAATAAGGCTCATGCAAATTTGAGAGATTTTCAATTATTACTTGATTCATACGATTATCTAGACTTATTGAACTAATTGAAACTCAGCCACAATACGATAAATTTGTTTCTTTACAAATTTGGCACAACATTACGGTGACGAATCCAGCGGCGCTAGTTTATATGAGCGCGGTGTTGAAACAATAAATATGTGATCTTTCATATATTCACATGAATAACAATTTAATTCCGATTTCAGTGAAGCTTTTCATTTGCCCTTTATTACATTGCATTGCAATACCCCACGAGGCCTGTGGCAATTACTTTAAAAGGAAACAAATTGCGAAAATTACTTGTTAAAGTTTTGTTCAAAGTGCAGCTGTTTGACGGTCCGTTGGTTGCGGGATTTAGTTTTTAATCGTGCTGTGTAACTCGAAGTAAAAGGTTGCCTCAGGCCAGTAGTCAGTATAGCCGTCGCCTATCTCCGGCTACTGTAGCATGAGGCGAGTTGAGGACTTCAGACTTTATGACAGTACACGATATATACATATAATCCATCAAATATTTTCGCTCGCTAACGATTGGTCTAAACGCGTCGTATGACTGAATATACCCCAGCTAAAACTGGGGAATATCCGAGTGATATTCCACAATTTTTAAAACTGCGCGTGATGCAATTAACAAAGCGAACGTGGTTTAGCGTGGTCTGTAGTCTTATCGAAAACGATACGCGTCATCACGGTGGTCAAAATGTTGACTCACGAGGCGCAGCATGTTCTTTTCAGAGTGCGAGCTGAAAAAGGCATTGCGTGACACATTGACGCGAGCAGCGTTGTCTGGACTCTTATCGACAACGGCAAATTAGCCAATCAGATTGCGAGATTAGTAGCAGTTGTGGTAAAAAAAATATTTAAAGGATAATACACACAACAGCCGCCATTTGGTACGAAAATATGCACGTCCTTGGACCTTATCTGTCCCGAGAAGCTAACAGGTTTCCTCGAACTACGCTCCCGGACAACTATTCGCTTCTCAGAACAGATAATGTCCGCGTGAAATACCTGGGCTTATAATCTATCAACAATTTTCGCTCGCGCTCGATTGGTCTAAACGCGTCACGTGACTGAATATTCCCAAGCCAAAACTGGGGAATCCTCAATTTTCAAACCGTACATGTTGCGAAAAATATTTGAAGGATAATAAACACAATAGGCTCCATTTGGCACGAAAAGATGCTCGGATATTTGTCCTTGAACGTTACCTGTTCCTCAAAGTTCACAGTTTTCCTCGAGCTACGCTCTCAGAAAACTATTCGCTCCTGGGAACAGATAATGCCCGCAGACAAATATCCGAGCATATTTTCGCGGCAAATGGAGGCTATTCATGTTTGTACGTACCTAATAGTACTGAAAAGGCAGCAAGAGAGTCTAGAAGTCAGAAAACAGCCATTTATTACAAATCAGTTACCACCAAAACAATTCTTGAATCACTTTCTAAATACACTTGTAGGTAAGTACAAAATAAATACATCTAGGAATACGCAGGAATACGGAGGAATTAATTCAAAAGAGCTGTTTCTGATAAATTATATTGAGTGTTGTCAAACTACACATGTGACAACATACAATCAAGCCTTATAGGGATTTTCCTTGTAAACTTGAGTAGTACCAGGAAATATGTTCTTGCAAACGAGAGAGCGTTGCAGCCGTCATTCAAAGTGATGATGTCCAGAACCTAAATTAAGATAGTCTCATTCAGCAAATTACGAGAGACACAGTATACTAGCTCTAGTATAGTACAAAGGAACCAAGTTACGCTAGTTGTGACAATAATTGGTTACCTAGTATCCTTTTAAATACCACAAACATTACCTGCTAGTAAGCAATGAATTACATGTACTTTGTACATCTGAGTATTACAGATCACCTTCTGTGGGTCACCTTGGCAGAAATAAAGTGATTCGATGATTTAAATCTGTTAAAATCCCTCAAGTCCAGATTTAAGCAACATCTCCACTTCTTTTTTCAATTCTAGCATTTTATTTGCGCTTTTCTACAATTTCTTGGCGTGACCTAATCCCTTCCAGATTGAATCATAACACACACCCACTACATGATTAGTCTCCTTGACAGTTGTTATTTTGGCTGTCACACTATGGTTCTTGCCAAGCATTGCATGACAAGCCAAATAATGGCTCTGAGGGAAGCTACACACCCACACCAAGAAACATATATGACAACATATCAAGTTTTTTAGCACTGTACCATGCATATAAATATTTATAAAAGCAATGTTCTTATGTAATATGTCAAACACGAAAGACCGTGTTTGACCACATTTCCAAACACTAGGGAGAGTTGAAAATACAATGCGTAGCAGAGTATTTTTGAAGAACTTCAAGGTGTTTGGAAATGTGATCAAACACTGTCTTGAGTGTTTGATATATCTTCTCAATCGAAACTAAAATTAAGGAGAAAACAGAGAAATAAAATTGTAAAAATTCATGCTAATTAAGATCGGATGTCCAAGCACTGTCACGGTCATGAACTCGATGATTATTATTCATGAGTTTGAGAAGAATATGGCATACATAAAATGTGCATATTACTGGCACAGTGTATCTATATGTTGTGTGTATGATTTAAGTACTATATGCATTATAGACTGAAATTAACAAGTCAATTACATTAGACAATACTAATAATTTAATAAAAACTTAAATTGTTACATAGAAGGGTAATCTTGCTGTAAATCTGAACTTTTTTGATTGGATCTTTCTTGGTCAGGATTTTGCCATTAATGGACCGTTTCCATGGTCATAATAAAGCCATGCTTTTCTTGTTTTGGAAAGCCAGCAAATTCAAAATTTGCAACTAGAACTTCAAAATGAAAACATGTAAATACTCTCATTCTAGGAAATGAGACAACGGTCTAGAAGATTGATATTTTACAGCGCTTACAACATGGATGAATAGGACGAATATTCACCGAGAGCAAATTTTAATATCCTAAAGATCTGGAAACTTCTGACGTAGAC
Source organism: Orbicella faveolata (assembly GCF_042242905.1). Classification (NCBI taxonomy): domain Eukaryota; kingdom Metazoa; phylum Cnidaria; class Anthozoa; order Scleractinia; family Merulinidae; genus Orbicella; species Orbicella faveolata. The sequence goes on from NW_028301565.1 coordinate 15,072,062, forward strand.
ACTGAAACAAGCATGGCCCGAGTGCCATATTATAAACTACTTACTAACCTAGCTTACTTGAGCCATACTGGGGAATATTGGCCCTAGGTTGTTTTTGTACTGACTGAGTGCAGCAAAGTCTGATGTACTGCCACCACCTTGGGCCAATATTGGTATGAATGATGCATGAATGAATCATGTTATGTATAGAAGTAAAAAAATATATTACTGTCATTATATACTTAAGTTAATCTTCGTTGTTTATTTACACTGTTTTTCTATTTTTGGTCGCACATTAATATAATCCCATAACAAAAATAAGCAATTGTACAGAAACATGTATGTTGCAGAGACTACAGACAATATGCAGTTTGGACATATTACAATACTATTTAAAGTTTATAATCACATTTCTTTCAGTGATTTACAACACCCCCAAGTAGAATTGCAGTGCAAAATACTCCAAGAGCTATCAATAAACAGTAATGTGGTTTTGTAATGAAAAACCCCTGTTGTTTTATATTTATTAACTCTATCAGCAATTTTGTACAGGGCATGTGAAACCATAATATTAAATGAAATGCGATATCACCACTCAGGTCAAAGTGAAGAGAGAAGTTTAAACACTTACCGGTAACACCTAAGTAGCAGATTTTAAATAGTTAAAAATAGATTACGTCCCCATTGAGTTCACAGGTCTACATGTACAGGCACATGACCACTACAGTGAACGTACAGGAAACAAAATGAATAAACAATATCACAAGCTTTAACACTGTCACAGCGTCTTTCTCAAGTGAATGCAGTGGGGATCTATTTGTCACATGACCTTGGGTGGAGGCATGTGCCAAAACATCCCTGTATACTGTAGGACCAGAAGTTCAAATCCACAGTCTCAATTGAGCACCAGGAACTTGCACAGAATTTCCAAGGCTTCGCAAATTCTCCTTCTGAAGTTGTTTTCTTCTCTAGCTATGACAGTCGCCTTACTCTCTTCCAATAGGGATGTTTTGGCACGTGACTTGGTTCACTCAAGCTCACTAACTAATAGATTTCTGCCACATTCATTTGAGAAAGATGCTGTGACAGTGTCGAAAGCTTGTAATTGATAAAACATTGACTCTGTTTTCATATCTTGTTTCTTAAGTATTATGTCTACTACAGAGTCGGGAAACAATATTTTACTCAAAAATGTATAATGTTTGACCAGTGTGTTCCTTCATTATACACATATTCCAAAGCAAGAATAAATACGTATCTACCTCTGTTCTAGTAGCTCATCAAGACTATCATCTCCCTTGATAAGAAGTGCTTTCATTTTACAGCTTTGAGCCACTGAAATGTTTTCTTCATCATCATCCAAGAGAATAACCTCTTTTTTTTTAATCTTTACCTTGTGGTCTTTCTCAATTTGATTGCGCACAGATTCAATATGCTGTTGTTTTCCTGTGTGAAAAGGTTTACAAAACACAAGTAGCTGTAAGACCATTAATTCATAGCTGAGTATGTCACCTTTAGCTCTTGCCTTCTGTGAGCCATTGGCAAATACCCCACAATTCAGGCTATTTCAACAGAAAATTACAGCTACAATAGATTCAAAGACCATGCCTATGCCCAGCCTCCCAACCCCCTCTGGTTTAACATTTATGTATACATGTTATTGTAGGTGCATAAGCATGCGCAAAAAAAATTACCCGCTTACAGCAAAGATATCAATGACGTCACCTATTGTTATTACTATGTCAACCAGAGAATTACTGGCTGGTGAAACAAAAACAATGTTGTACACAAATATCTTCCCTATACCGTGTGTTTGGAAAAAACATTGCTTCAGCGGCAGTAGAGCTTATACTTACATACAACAAATAAAAGCACATAGATTTAAGCTTAACAAATGTACCTTCCTTGGTGACTCCTTTCACTTCTTTCCACTTCCCATCTGTCCCTCTATAATGAATTCGACTAGTGTCACAATCAGGCAAAGCCTGCTCTAAAACTTCACGAATAAGAGGAATTTGCGGTGAATGAGTCACAACAGCAACGTGTAGATCACTACTATTCAACATTGCCATGAAGAACTGCTTGAAAGATGGTCGCACACGAGAAACCAAGCTTTTGCTTGTGAACTGCCAATTGCCTCGCGTGTGAATATTGATAATCGTTTGATCAAAGTCCACCGCTACTAACTTGATACTCAGCGATAATAGCTTTTGCACCATACTGGAGTATTTGTCCATCTTCTAACTGCTCCCGCCGTTTATAACTGCTCTCGTTGTTTTGAGGTTTCGTGTGTCCTCTCGTGTGTCCTCTCGTGTTTTCGTGTTCCTTGACAACCTCTGAGCAATCGAACATTTGGATCAGCGATAAAAATGAAATGGAGTGATCTGGTATATAATACACATATAGTGTAACATACAAGTCGATTGAGATTATGGTAAGGGAATTACCAAAGGAAATTTCCGAAAAAAGCGAAATTGTTGAGTTTCCGAATTGCAAATTTTTCTACCGAAAATTTCGGAATTCCTGGGAGAATAGTCAAATGAAACGGAAATATTCAGGAAGAAAAATTAGAAAATTAATTTGGGTATACCTAGCTCTCTTCCGGAAATTCAGGAGAAGATTGTTCATTCGCCCATGTAAATTTGCTTTTGATCATATTTTAACACCAGTACAACTACCTTGAGCAAATAAAATAAATAAGCAAATAAATAAATTAATTAATTAATTAATAAACGGATAGATAAATAAAACCAAACTAAAATAATGATAAATCATTCTTTCAGTATCGAATTGATTCAGTGCTATTTGATTCAAAGTTCAAGTTAATCAAGTAACCGATTAATAGAATCGAACATCGCTTACAATAACTAAAGATATAATTTTTTACTGTCTTGCTCTTCTTGAGCTCTTCCTACCAGAATTATTTCACTTCCAAATCGTTTAAGAAGTTACCAACATCGTATAAGACGTTGCCAACAACGACACATTTTCAAAAACGTGTCAGTCACTTGTTTATACTTTTCATAACTTACCCCAGTGGGATTCAAATCCTTATAAGGAAACAAAGTCACACACAGCCTGGAAGAATTTACCCTTTGATCAGGTCATGTCAAGTGACCCAAGAGTAAACTGTGTTGCTTGTTTTCCTGAATCGCTCTTTAATATGATTTACTTGTTTCATAAAACAAAAACACAAATAAATCCTAAATCCTTACGATACGGATAAATTAGACGCTTGCGAAATCAGCGAACGTGTTGAAATATTGATTTTCTAAATGAGAAAAATTGTTCAGCTGTAAAGTTTGCAGGAAACGTGTGCAGAGCTGTTAGCCAATCTCAGAAAGCTATGAAATCACGTGAGACGAGCGACAACGTGGCGCGAATTTCAAGTTTTGTTGTTCAACTTTGGGGAGGAAGTGCCGGGAAACTCGTGTTTCGTACAACACGAAATAGGTAAATTATTTACCATTTCCGAATTTCTTAGCATCTCGCTAGCTAGTCAGTGAAAGGAGTAGTACATTTTTTTGCTGACTTCAAGGGAAAAGTGAAAAAGTTTGAAGAAGAACATTATTAGCTGAAGCGGTGTGACATTCAAACATGAATAATTCACGAGCCGTTTGTCTTATTTCTGCAATTATTCAAGACACCGGAAAGGTAAGCTTTGCTTCTCACAATAAGCTAAACAGTGTGTTTTATCGGAAGTATTCTTCAAGCGGTGGGTTGATAAAAAGTGCCTTAAATTTGCAGCACAACAGGATATTTTTACTTTTATCTTACATCTGCTTACATGCAAATCGTATAGAGCGTTTTCAGTCACGTGACCAGCAGCCATGCAAATTTATTCGAACAAAAGAAACTGTTTACATAAGAAAAGAGTTGAACTCCCAAAGGATTGGTTTGGTACACCGAACATGGCCGCCGTTTCACTGTTTTGGAACACCAATATGGCTGCCGTGACGTCATGCGAAAACTCTCTTTTGGGAAGTTATTTGTTTACAAACATTGTTTTTGTCATTTAAATGTTCAAAACGTTAAACAAAAGAACTCTTTGTTTCACCGACCAATAGTTCTCTGGCTGGCATATTAATAACGATAGGTGACGTCACTGGTATCTTTGCTATTGTTTCTTTGCGCAATTTTCGTGCGTCGTCGGCTATACCATAAAGAATGAAAGGGAATTCTATTTTGGAACTTTTATTTCATTTTAACTAGACGCTAAGAAGTTAAGAAAAAAATTGGCGAAGAATTACCTAACTGCACATTGAAGATATCACAAACAAGCGAAACTTGCTTCTTGCTTTTTGCTTCTTCTAAATTCGAGGTTAAATAAAGTATATGTATGTATGTATGTATGCTAGAACTTAGAACCCGAAAATTCAGACTAGAATATGTGTTTCATGCATGATGTTAAAGTTAAGGGAAAAAATACAGCTACTTACTCTTGCGTCGAAATTAAACTTTCATACACTAGGTCAAATATTTTTCGAGGAAATTTGTTACATCAAATTAGATAGACCAGATTCCCTGAGAAGGCTGCCGTCTTGCATATATTTATTTTCTGTGTTTTTTTTTTTTTTCAGTCATTGTCAAGATTTAAAATTTACAGACAAATACATGAAATGGTGAAATAGAATTGATTGTTTAGCTTCTCGTACAACGTAGAGGGATTTTAAGATATTAGTAATTATTTCATTTCCTCAAAGTTTTTACGCCTAAAAAAGGTGAACGCAAATAAATTAATTATCCTTTCGGTTTCTCCAACAGATGTACAACCGTCGTCGTCCTTCATATACAGTCTGGTCAGAAAAGTAATCTTTTAGCTACATCTACCCTGCTCAATTACTCTCAAGAATTACAACCTTGTGGTGGTAGTGGTTAGTGAAATTCTTTGTGGATAGGGGGGAAGGGTTAATTATGTAGAGCTCTGGATAAACCTTACATTCAGACATAAATATATAAACGTTCGGATTCGGCTGCACATAATTTAGATTACAACTTAATTTCCCCTTGGAGTCTGGTATGTGTCTCCCCTAAGATTTCCTGGGTTCGGTACTTTTTCGATTCGGCTTTCGATGTAATTGTTTCGGCCAAATCTCGTCACTGTTCGTCGTCGCCGTCCGGTCTGGCTTCGGCTTCAGAGCGATCTCTCGCCTAGCTAGCACTGTGACATCGGTAATTTTTATTTCTTTCAAGTTCTCCTTTATAACAGTTATTGCTCTGTAATTTAGAAGAACTATTCGGCAAGGTTTATCCAGATAATTAAGTGAGGTAACTATTTTACTATTGGAGAGGAGGCAAGTTTAAGTTTCTCCTTACTAGTTAAATAATATATTTCTAGTTAATGTAGTTCTGGGATTGAAGGGACATTGCACACACCTTAGTTAGCTGTCTTACAAACAGCCCGCGAGAAGGAATCTACCATGAAGAGACGGATCGCATATAGAATCAAAGTGGACATAGTCAGTTCATAGGATTAGGAAGTATGTGGGGAAGCTCATCTCACAAGCCCAGAAGTTTTAACACCTAGGCAGCTACAGGTTTGTCTGTTTGTTTATTCTGCTTTGTGGGGTGAGCCTACTCAATCAAGTCCTGCATTGCACCCCCAACAGCCATTCGTAAAGTAGAAAAGTGGGAGAAAGTTCAACTTTACACAGAGCCGCATTTCTCCAATAATAGTCTCGACTTTCCATGATTAAACGCGCATCCTCAAAACGCAAACGAGAAAAGCGCGCACGTTGCAAAAGACTTGTACACAGACAGGCCACGCAGACAAGGAAAGTGCGCTCGTGCCAGTCTCATCTCCCAATAACGTTAATCGCACTTCATCTATCCAAAAAAGGGTCAAGTTGTTGATAGTTCCACCTCGCAAACAATCGCATCTCTTCAGCTATATCTTCAATTCACATCAAGCTCCGTATTACACAACGGCAGGATCAGTTCAGGAAATTTCGGTGTTGTACGCAGCCGGATCTCTCCAGTTGTATCCTCGAATTACTTGAAGCGGATCCATCTACACAACTTAAAAACAAGTTGAGGAACTTTTACATCAAGCGCGCTCCATTCATCTAGCTAGTGAAGAGTCGAAATGTCAACAGTTCCGCCCTGTGCACAGCCACGTCTTCTTCAATTACATCCTTGTCTTCATTTAGGTACACTCCACCCATCTAGTTATAAGAAAAGTCAGGGGTAGTCGATCCTCACACCCAGGCTCTACTCTTCAATTGTACCCGCATTTAACGCTTGTGCTTGGTCGAGTGTGCACGTGCACTATCCATTCAGCAAGAAGACAGGAAACGTGCAGATGGTTCTCCGTCAACGTAATTAACTTTACGAGGCTCTATTCATCCAGTGGGAATACAAGTATTTGGAATGTCAGCCTCATATCCAGGAATGGCACCTGGTGATATTTGCGCACTTTCCATTACCCTGGGGGGTACGGCACTTGTGGTCAACTCAGCACCTAGTGGTAAACACACTCAGAAAGCCTTTTCGTAGAAAGAGGTTTGTTGATTATTTTATTTATTATGTTTTTTTGCTGTGAGCAAGATCATCATGGCGCTTTAAAGTTCAATTTGAAACTCGTATATCTGAGTAAAAAACTTCATCAGGGAGACGTTATGTTGGTTTAGATCAGGTAAGTTAGGATCAGGTAATACTAGGCTTCCACACTTATAGGGAATTTCTTCTTTTTTGTATAAATTGGATCGATTGGTTTAACACTGTTACGTTGTGGGTCTTTCGCCGTTTGCTTTCTCTATTTTTTTTTACTCAGGAAAAGAGCTTGAGGACCCCTTGAGGGACGGAGAGAGACGAATTACTAAGCCCTAAGGTGGACGGGAAGACCAATGGTGACGATTAACTTGGCTGGCCCGGTACCCAAGTACAAAGGTGACGTGATTTCTATCTCATACTTTAGGATAGTAATGTTCTTAGTCAGCTAAAATCTAGAATGGTAAATGCAAAACAACTACAGGATTTCAAACCTTTAAGAAATACCCTCAGTCAGTTCCTTGAGGGACGGAGAGCAGCGTTGGGTTACCAATTAAAGAAAGATCGGCGATAAATCTCAAGCAGTTTAAGACCCACATACGGAGGCTAGATCTAGACAACATCCTAGATGGATATTGTGGCTGCCATCTTTGTAACTCATAATTTTAATTTCTCTTATAAGACTTTTCTGCATATTATTTTTAGATAGTTCTAGTTAGGTGTCCCCTATTAACAGTGGGGATTCTCCACTGCTAAATGTAATCGACACGGTAATAAAGTCATTATTATTATTATTATTATTATTATTATTATTATTGAGGAGCTGAACTTAACAAGCCATGCTTCAGGTTAGTTCTTCTTTCTATCTTACGCTTTCTTAATATGATAATATCCTCAGGTATTAGATTCTACATTAGTAAATGCAAAACAACTACAGTAATAAAATTCTTTGGACAGTGCTCTCATTCAGTTTCTTGCAGGTCGGAGAGCAACGCAGGACTAAGCTCGAAGATGGACCGGGTGCATGACATATGGAAGAAGCGAACCCTTGGCATGCCCAGTAGCCCAGGTCATTTCCATATCATGTTTTTTCGTGTAGTAATGTGTAGCTACGCTGCTCGTTTTCATTTTACAAGTTTCCACCTTACATTGCGGCATTTTCAACATTTTTTGATGAAAAGAAAAGAAATATATTTAGTGAGTGTGTTCATCTCAAACAAGTCCAGTCTTGTTGAAGACACCATCTTATTTCATTGTTTACCAGCTTGCCCTTTTCAGGCGTTCGTTTAGTTGGGGAACAGCGCGAAAAACGGCGAGAAAAAACCTAGAAGAGGGGTTCGGCGTGGAAAAGGTTTGCTGGGTTCGGCCTGTTTTGCGATTCGACTTGCGATGGCAATTTTGTCCCCGCTTTATACCATCACAGGGGCAGGCGAAAATTGAACTAAATAAATAAATTACTTGAAGTAAACGAATAACAAATAAACAACCAAGCAACAAATAAATCAATAAAAAAGTAAACAACCAAATAACCATATAACACTAAAAAAATAACAAATAAACCAACAGATTACTCAATAAACAAATGCAAATAAATAACTCAACTCAATAAATGAACCCAATATGATACACGTACCGTTTAAAGCGGCTGACGCAAATACGTTTAACACGTATTTTCGCTTTTCTCTGACTGTTGCTTTTATGAAACAGGGACTTTCATAAGAGTACCCAGGTTTGCGATTGACTTTGGGAAGCAGTGACTTCTGTGAACATTAATGCATCTCTCACTGGTCACCTCTGTTTCGATGACTAACAATTGTTGTGATATACTTTGCGTTAGGATTTGTGCAAATGGTTTTCAAGATGGTTAATATTCTTTTTTCGTTTGGCGTGTTGCTTGCTTGTGTTTTCTTCTGTTTTATTCGTTGCAGTAAAGTCAAAGAAATTCGGATTGGGCAAACTGAGACAAAGGGATTACAGCTGACAGTTTTTCATTTCTGAGATACCTAGCCATTTATCAAGTCGACGCCGATAAAGGTAAATCAACCAGGGGGGTAGCCAGGATTTTTCAAAGGGGGAGGGGGGGAGGTCACGCTGTGTAAAAGTGAGGGTACTCACTAGATTGTCACGTCGTTTTCGCCGCCCGTTGTAGGTTGTTTGTTTAAAAAAGGCTTACAAAAGGGGGAGGCATGGGAACCCCAGGACCCCCTAGCTACGTTCCTGAAATCAACCAACGTGGCGAGTTTTTGCTACTAATAAACCTAGCCTCAGAGCTGTTACTGAAGTTACATTTGGTTTGTTATTTGATGTTAAGTGTTAATAATTAAAATATCTTACTCCACCACCAACATTCTCTAATGACTTTTACGACTTTTGTTTTACTTTGTAGTCAGCCACCCGTGCTTTTTGTCTAGTCAAACCTCGCACTAGCTTCAGAGAGAAGGGGGCAACCATGCACAGCCGTGCTACGTTACTAAAGCTTCGATTTGAGGCCCTGCGAGGATGGTGAGTGTGTTCATTATATTTCATTGCGTTGCTGGATAGCCTCACTTTTGATCCAAAAACAGGTTTTGGGGTGTAAGGGGTATTACTTTGAATTTTATGAGACGTCCACGTTGCTACTGGGCCCAAGGTGGGCCTTGAACATGTGCTGTGACATTGAGAACTTAACTTCTCTCCATTGTCCTCGCGGCTTTCCCTCGTTAAATATCCTGCCGCTGAAACAAGGCACTCTTTCGCGAGAAATTCCCACAAGCTACAAGGGCTATGTTACGGAAATAAATCTCTTTTTGCTTCTAGGGGTGGTGAATGGTAAATGCGAGACTTTGCGAGAGCGGCGCTTTTCTTTACGGGCCCGAGACCAGAGAGACCAGCGAGAGACCAGAGAGACCAGAGACCAGCGCTTTTCTTTACGAGCCCGAAAAATATTGACTTTATAGATCGCGAGCGTGAGGAGCTCAGACTCTTAAAATTCGAGCCCCAGATTTAGTTGAGAGCTATAAGAATGAGCGAGAATGAGCTTGTACAGAAGTCTTACAAAGGAGCTTTTTCTCGTAAATACTTGTGCCTTTACACAGTTCCACAGGGGACAACAGATAAGTTCTTCGACTTCGTGGGTTTCATCATGAGCTATCGTGGGCTGTGTGTGACTTCTTGATTCCCCTTTTAGCCTTTTGGCCAGTCTTTGCGAACAAGCTGGAACTGGAAATTCGACTATAACACACTACGTTAGGATATCCTAAAACAAACTAACTGGTTTTTTGGCGCCAAAATGACGTTGCGGTAAGTTTTGTAGCTTTTTGTGGAATTCAGACAATTTGGCAGAGGTTAGGATTAACTTTTTCTCGGAAATTTGAAAGTTGCTTTATTGAAATTCAATATCAAGTGACGAGAAGACGTCTTTTATTAAAACAAACAAACGAATCGGAACTTTGAAACCCTTAACCTTGATAAAAGTCGAGACTCCGAGAGAACTTCGTATAAAAATCGAGACTGCGAAACACACATAACCGCTAAAAAAAAGGAGACTGCGAGACCCGTGAAATTCGACTAAAATTTTGCGAGACCCAGAGTTTTTGAAGGACCATTCGCCACCCCTGCTTCTGCGTGCCACAAATGCGCACAAAAATTTCAGCAAGGGCCATGTACTCAGAGGCCCCTCAAACTATTGTCAGCCACAAGTATTTTTTATTTTGTTTTCAACTTGCATCCCCAATGATATGCTAAATGTAGCAGCGTATTACCAAGGCGACTGCAAATAATGCACGCAACGTTGCATGAAGCGGCTGAAGCGTGTGTCCCAAAAGGACAGTGTTATTTCAGTCACCTATTCTCCTTCTCTTTTGCTGCGTCAATTTTATACATGGATTATTTGTGCACTCTCTTAAACGGACAATCTTGTATCCTCTTACCTTTTCGGGTATAGCCCGCAGAAAAAAAGCATAAAGAAGAAAAGAAAGTTTAAATCCACTGACTGAAGCTGGATCTTTACGACCTCTTGTCAGTCTCCTTGTATGAGCAGTTTCATATTATAATGAAAGCAGTTACAGAAGACACTCATTTAATTACTGGACCTTCGTCATCTAAATGCGTTGAAATTAAAGTCACGTTTTACTGAACCCGATCGTCGATAGACTTGTGACTGTCTACTGATGAATCTGCCAATATTTATGTTTAGCCGCCATAATAGTTTTCATAGTATAATGTAAGTTAGCCACGCGTTCTCGAACCAAACTATAAAGATGACTTAACAGAGGAGCTACGTCACCGCGAAAAGGGCCTTTTCCCGTAATGTACAAGAATGCCTTCAATCTTGAGGAGGCCTAAAAGTAATAGTATGCAAAGATAGCATTATAGAGGCCCTTTGCTCCAACCATCCGAGGAGTCTAAAGGAATAGACAAACAAACAAAGCAGAAAAATAACCGAGAGGTGTTAAAAACCAAGAAGTGCGACTGAGAAAGATTGACATGAAATGGATTGTAATTGACAAACTTAAAAAAATTAGACGAAAATAATTTTAAAGATGTGCCATCTGTGAGATAGCACCTTTAAAGAAAAACACATCATCAATAATTAGAGCGCAAGCTCGCAATACGGAAGTCTCGTCGTGCATGCTAACCGCATTGCAGTTGGATTAATCAATTTAGTAGAACATTTTGGCTCCCATCGCGGAATGGGTACATTAATTTCGTGCGCTTAGTTTGTGTTCGGTAGACTTAAAGATTGTTGAACTTTGGCATTCTTATTGAGAGAAGGATTTAGTTATGTAGCATCAATTTATTTAGTCAGAGGGAACAAGTCGCATTGGGATGACTTCGATCTTGTGTCGTCGTGTTAAAAATGTCAGTCATCATTTGGACTTGTTCGCCGGTTGACAAACTAATTCGTCTCGATATGTCTCGATGAATAATAAACAAAATTTTAGCCCGGGGTCGGGATTTCAACATACGATTCAAACGCCTGCAGTTAGAACATCTCAATTCTCAATTGCTCAGCTAATCCTAATCTTAATCATTAACGCTATGCTATATAACCTCCTCTTCTTTTATCCTGGGTTTAGATGTTTCAACTATAGCCGGTTGAGTATTTGGGGCGTGAAAGGAAACTCTGTTTGCCTTTGTGGCTTCGCCAGAGCTGAGTGCCAAACTTCAAACAGGTACATTAATTTCACATACATTTAGTATATGTATTGGAACTGTACATTTTCTTTGAATTTGGAAATATTTCGATGAAGAAAATTCCGAAGCTTGCCAAAATTGCAGTAGCAGGGATTTTTTACATTCAATTATTTCCAAATTGGATTAGGGTGAAATAATAGTAGTGTTGGTCTAATTCTGCTCTTGGAACTGTCCAAATTACTATAGGTTAATTTGGAAACGTACAAATATCAAGTTTTCCCAATGGCTATTATCGCTGTTGTTAAAGGTCTACTTGGGAATAGTATAGAAGGACGAACACGCTAAGCAGCACTCATATTGTTTTTTTAAATTTCGACCTCCTATGAGGAACATATGCTGCCAGTTCAGAGGCCAAAATTTAGGCGGGCCGGAAGGGGTAATTTTTGGCCCAATATCCGGTATCCCTTAATGGCTCAAACACAAACAAGTTTCCTACTCAAAATTGCGGGATATCTGTTCTAAATAAATTTTTTACCTTACAATATCCTGTATCCCGAAAACCCCTAATAGGGCGTCAGTTGAAGTCGGGGTAATCGAATAAATGACCTTTGTCATAAATCACTCCATCCGCCGTGTTTGTCCACCATCCATTTTCCTTAATACAATTCAAACTGTGACTGTGCAAGGTGCATAATTTTGAAGCTGCCAACCTGGATAAAACTATTTGAGATGATTCGAAAAAAAATACCTTCATTCTCCTGCTGTACTGACTAAATTCCAAAACGTAAAGAAATGTTGGCCTACATTTGTTTTAAAAACAATTAAACACGGGGTCTTAAGCGTTCAGCGCGTGTTCTTAAAGGTATTGAATTTCTGGCTAAACATTCGCTTTTCCTAATGTCCGTATTTCAGTGTTTTGGAGCTGGTTTAGTTTAATCTCGTTTTTATTAAAAAGCATTCACCCTTTCAGTCGGAATTACGGGTTCTTTTGAAAGGGAACTACGAAATAGACCCTTCTTTAGAATAAGGTCTTGTCCAGAAACACATTCCGCTGAAAAATTGTAAAGTCAAAAGGGCAAATCTAAGGAGTTCTATTTTTCAAAGAAATCAAGGGCTGAAACTGTAGGAAGCAGAGCATCAGTCGTTCCTCCCAGTTTCGTCCATCAATCATCGTTCGTTCGTTTTCTGTTAAACAACACTAGCAATGATCATTTTAAAATGCTTCTTTATTGCGGAAAAATGCTGACTAAAAAAACTACAACATTGTGTCAAATTATAAATGAAGAATTTTGCGAAAAGTTTTTTTATGAAAACTACTCCAGTCCTAACATATGTTAACATCATTTAAAGAATATCACAATGAAATTTCGCGGTTAACATGGCAAAAAAAAAAAAAAAAAAAAATTCGTAAAAAGCTCTGTATTTTTTAAAGCCCCGAAACTATAATCCCATTACATCTACAATATTTCCAAATCCAGTAGTTGAATATATGCGGTTAAACGTAAGATTTCACTCGTGACGGAAAAAGTGGTACAGCTACTTTATTCTGTCCACGTCACAAACCTTTCGCCTGGTTTCAGTCCTTTCCCACGCGATTTCGGTCGCCATTTGCAAGAAACCAATTCTCGTTTCCATCTCGCTCCTCGAATTTCCACCAGTCCTTGCTTCCCCAGTAATCTTCGGGATACGAATTGTCTCCGTTCCAGTACTGATCGTTGGACCAATCAGGGAGCCAGAAGCCGGGATTGCAGGGAGCGTAAGAGCACTTCATGGGGACAAAAACGGGCTTCAGGAAGCTAGCACCAGTGTCGCATGTAAACTGGGCGGTGGTCTTTTTCATGATGGTGGGTCGAGGGCACATCGGAACAGAGATGGGAGTTTTGCCAACACGTCCAGATAGCATTCTAACGTTCTTCTGCTTTCCGAAGCAGCTGAGGTCACGGACGATTGCGTTACATGTGCCATCACGCACAAAGAGCACCTTCGTGTAGAACTCGCCCCGAAGAGTTTTGTCGTTGTGCATAATAGGTCCAGTTTCCATGCGATAGTTCATCATTTTGTAGCCTTTCATCATTTTTTCTATCATTATGTTTTGACCCATCATTGGATATTTCATCGTCATCATCAACTTTCCTTGGCCCATCGCCATCATCTTCTTGCGCATCATATAGTTCATCTTGCCCATGCCGTGTTTTATATCATACATCATAGGCTTCATTCCATACTTCATTGGTCCCATCATGGGCTTCATACCGTACTTCATTGGTCCCATCATAGGTTTCATTCCATACTTCATTGGTCCCATATGGCGCTGATGACCCATCATTGCTCCCATGGGTCGCATTCCTCGGCGTTTCATTAGCTTCATTTTCTTCATGCCAGGTTTCATCATTTTAAGCATTTTTCGTGCTCCTGGTTTCCCTTGCATCTTTTTCTTCATCATCATCATCATCATTTTCTTGTGCGTCATTTGCTTTTTACCATCTCGATGGTCCTGGCGACCATTCACCAGTCCTTGGCCATCAATCTTCTTGGACTTCTGGCGCCCTTTGCCTTTGGGTGTGGTTATCTCTGGTAGTTCCTCACTCCAGCAGTTCTCCAAGCACAAGGTGTCCTCGTCTTCGCATTCATCACAAGGAGGACGGTCTTCTACTTCGTCATCGCACTCATCGCCCAAACATTCGACAATGGGGTCAGACATCTCTTCAAACCCTTTATCTTTAACTGCAAGGAAAATATTTTCTAAGTATAGGGAGAGTTGAAAGCCTGTTCAGCGCTTTTGCAATGTTTTTTTTTCCGTTGATCTCTTCACTAGTTTTATTTCTTAATCAAAAGATTAAATAATTTGTAATCTCGGGCAGGCTTTTGAGTTAGCGCTTTTGTGATTAAACTTACCCTTTCCCCACCTTCCCCTTCTTAACAATAACATTCTGTACTGCGCAACTGTTTACACCAAGATTACCTTGACAACAACAACTTGAGGAAAAAAAACCTTTTATCTCTCAATTTATGACAATTCTTCTCTTTCGCTGTATCATAGCGCTGTCAATAGACGATCAAACATTTCGTTGTCTAGGATTTATTCGGGGCCTCATATTATTTCTATCGTGGGTTGGAACAAGGACAAGGGTGGGGAGAGGTGAGGAAGTCAAGATAAGAAGGTTACCTGGTGGTTGCAAGACTCCCTCCATTGCACGCAGGAACATGGGGCCAAGCCACACCTGGTACGTCTGGTTGACGAACGGTATTGGTGTCAAGCTCTCAACGTCCTTGCCTAATATGGCATCATCAGGCACACCCTGCACGGTCAGGACTTTCTGAGCCTCAAGTAAGGCTTTTGTCACCTTCCATCGCCAGACACCATCGTGCATGTTGCACGTGACAAGTGCGTTGGATGGCACGCGTCCAAAGTTACATTCTTTAAAGGAATCAGGTCCGGTGAAGTCCACAGTTTTTCCATCTGGACACAAGAGAACGAAGTCGTCTTTTGTGTAGCCATTCTTTGCAATAGTATCTTCAAAAGTGGAACCATCAATGAAGGCTACATCGCCATCGTCCCTCTTGAGACACTTCAGGGCTCCTTCGTACCCGTAGTATTCTTCGCTGATGGGATCCATGGAGCATTTCTTATCGCCTAGACCAGCACACGATTCACACATCTTTTCACGGCATTGTTTTATGTCCACGTTGTCCCACTGAAGGTTAGTCCATTCATTCATAAGCCAGAAATAACGAGCACAGAGCAGGGAAAGTCTATAGATGGTAAAATAAAAATGATGATAATAAAGAATAATGATGCTCTTCGAGACACGTATCTGAAAACTTAATCCAGACTAATATTGATTAAAACCATTGGGGCTCGAAGCAACGGGCATGTTTTTCCTGGTGTGCAATTAACAGCAAAGATTCCCTAAAATTACTTTAGTGTGTGCGTGAAGGTGCGCGAATTTAGTTCCATATCCACGGATCGATATTCTCCATGCTGATCAAATCCTTTATTTTCGTGACATAAACCATTAGCTCTACAAGAGAAACCCCAGTGCTGGAAAAACATTTATTTTTTACCTGATGAAGATGTCTTGATGGAGAGGCATATGATCTTTCACATACTCCTTGTATTCAGAATCCATCCATGTCTTAAATGTCACCCAATCGTCATCGGTCCACTTGTCAGTGTATGCTCCCCAGTCCTCCTTTTGATTCCATTTCTCCTCGACCCACATCTCGAACAATTGCCATTCGTCCTCGGTCCACTCCTCTGGTTTCTCCCACACCCAGCCAAACAGCTTCCACTTGGGCATCTCCAAATCGTAGAAATCTTTCAAGCCACCATAGTTGTCCCAGCTGAAGTCTTTGCTTGCCTGAAGTGCAAGAGAAGTAATGCTAGTAGTAAGTCGTAGACGCATCACGTCCACGCAGTTTCTATGGTCTATAAGTTCGTAAGACACAGTTTTCTGGGAAATTCACTTTCATGTTTTAAGTTTTTCGAAACTGCGTCAGAGGTTACGTTTCTGTCTGTTGACCAACGTTTTCGTTGCCATAAAATTCGCTGAATATAAACAGCCGCCATGTGTCACATCTCGTTTTTTCTCTTACGAAAAAGATCTCTGGGTGACTCGTAAGTTATTATGCATGAATATATCTGTTGTCGAGCGTAATTCATACATTTAAAGCTGATTACAGGGCAAAAACATGACGATCGAGAGAGATTTTGACTGTTTGTTTCATATTGAGTCTATAAACTTATGTAGCAGGACTGTCGGTTAGAGTTACTGAACCTCAGTACCCATTGGTCTGTTCATGGGTGTTTTTTAGACCGCCCTGGTAGTTCCAATCCTTCCTTTTCTTTTTTTTTTTCTATTTAACCATGTACAACCATGCTATGGAACGTTTAGTGGTACTATACTGGACAGTGTTTCACAGCTAGAGTGTTTGAAAGAGGATGCATTATATTTACCAACTTAAAGACTTCCTGCATCAATGGAGTGCGGAACGCGTGCGTACGCGGGTCATCTGAGGTCATCATTTTGATCAGCTTAAGGAACTCTGGTGATTCGAAGTCTTGCAGTTCGTACATTGAGTGGTATCCGTTACTGATACCGCTCTGCTTGTCTTGCCACTGGCGCCACAGAGGAGCTTCATACCTGTCCTCCCACGTCACGATCTTATCCTTGAGCATCGATCGCCAATCCAGTGTGCGTGACAACAGAGGATACTTGGTCAGGTCCATCGTGTTTATTCCAGGTACACAACTTTCACCGAAGTGTTGTCTGAGAATATGACAATGAAATAAAAGCAACGGGTTATGAAATCCACACGGCATTGTTTCTCTGTAAATGAGTTAATTGATTTGTCAGCCTAGCGCAGCACGCGACAGCTACAAGACAACAGCATCCGAAACCTAAAGATCTAAGTAGCACCATTAGCGTCACTACAATTATCTGCTGTGATGTGTCGTCACGTAAACCTTCGCATTTGCCTTCGAGAAACGTTGCGTGACGATCCAAATAACAGCTGGAACTCTTTTAGCCCTGACAAAAGCAGCGAAACTCTGAATTTAGCTCTGAGACGTCGTGTTGGTATTCCCACACAATCTTAACGGCTGACATTTTAAGTATTTTCACCACCTGTCTAGTTCAAAATGTTCTGATATCGTACGGAGAAATTACATTATCATCACAGTGTAATTCCTCGATTTTTAAGGAAAATGTCACTGGGTTACAAAGATATCAAAAAATTTCTACTAACCCGATCGATTTCAGAGGTGAGCTAGATCGTTGTATTGTGCCATTAGCCAAGAGCCATCCCATTGGGTGAAGGAAACCGCTGATCTTGTCAACGCCTGCGTTACACATTTTCCAGCCGCGCATGTCTTCTGATAGATCAGTTTTGCCCTTAAGCATGACGCCGATGGTGATGCTTTTTGTCCAAGGATCCTTCCTGTTTAAATGTAAGGGAAGTACTTTAATATGCGAAGAAATGAGATCAATTTTCAAATTTTACAAAACGCTTTTCGGGAACTCAGTAATGAGAAGCGGGTGAGCTATGAAAAACGCGGAATATGTCACGTGAGCCAAATGGCGAAAAAGAAAGAAAAGATTATTGCTCTCGTTTCTAAACAATTCCTCTATTGAATGAAAGATGCACGTACTTTTGTTCCTCATTTTTTTTCCCCTTTTGCGATGATTCAGCCATATTATTCTGTCTTGGTTTTCCTAACACAGCAACCGGAGCTAGGCTAGAAAGTTTTGTTTGAAAACGAAACTCTTACCCCTTATAATTCTCTGCCATGAAAGGAATCAAATTATAATCCAGTCCTGCCAAAAACATGTCCGTGGAGTTGAGGTCGACAATATCGGCTAAGCCTTTAGCTACCATTTCCGTGCACTCTTTCTTGCCACTGGCCTCAACACAACCCCAGGAGATCTCTTTAGCGTCTGTTAAAAGAAATCGTTACTTTATCAAAAGGAAAGTCAGTCAGAAATAGCTCATTAAAATTGGTTAATCCTGCAAGAATTATTTATGGGGTAGTATTGATGTGGTAAGTATGCAATTATGTCTAACACTTTTTCGAAAGGTAATGCTATCATAATTTTTTTCTCAATCGGAAAGCTCGAGAGCGAAATAAAAATATCTCGGTAAATTCAACAACTCTAAGTAACTTTTCAAGTCAGCTACAGCCAAGAGCATAGGGTTTATTCGTTAGCGTGAGTATCACGAGCGTGTCCGGGGGTACTTCACGTGATCTGGGAGACAACGATTGCCTTACACGTGAAACAAAGTGACAGGTTATGCGAGACGCGTTACTGCCTAAACTCTTTTAGTTTCCGAATGGACCGAACAAACGGCTTCTATGGGGGTGATTGTTGACTTGAGCGTTATCGTGTGAAGGAAGTGGTTTTGCTTGAAAACCTGATCATGAAACTCTTTCTATTCAGCTACGACCTATCTGGCTGTTAATAGAAACTTTTCTCGTGTTCGTGATTGGAAATTCCATGAAAACGCTAAAGAGGCTCCTTTTTATTTCCTCAAAACAATATCCAACTAAACAAGGTACTGAAGAATGACTGACTCACAGGTGACTGTCTGGAATTTGTTGATCATATCCTGGCATTTCTTCATTTCTTCGTCTCCAACGACGCACATGAAAGCGCGTGGCTTGGATTTAAGTTCTGCACAGGTCTTCCAAATACCAACCGTGTCTACACCAAGGAATTCCTTGTATGTTCTTTTATCCTACAGATATAGAACTAAGTCTAAGAAATGACTTCAAATCTAAGGCGAGCTCAGACATACATTTGTTCAAAGGCAAAGACTGACTGGAGCAGTTCATTCGTTCCCACATAAGACTTTCATTCCTACTGCTATATCCTTAACAGTTAGACATCTTGTTCGCATAACTTTGCTTTCATTGAGATAATATATTTACCTTGAAAACCGGCCCTTTGTAAAGGAAGTGAAAGACAATTCAACAAAATTACCTCAGGGATGAGCTCCAGGGAACTGCTACAATCCTTGAAGATAAGGTCCTTGTTCTTGTCCTTGTAATCCTCACCATTTTCATCATAGCCTTCCATTTTGTCACAGTACAGAGAAGAGTCAAACAAGCCGAATGCTTTATCTGTGTCTGGTGATGAGAAGAGTGTCGAGGCTTGCGTGAGAGCACTGGTACAACCCTGAATCCATTCCTTTGGCTTGTCCTTGGACACCATCAAGACCTGGCGAGAAAAGAGTGTGCAATCATGGATTCACTTTAACACTGAAAACAAGACTCGTAATAATTCCATATTCAATTATTTGCATGGAATATTTGAAGAGTATTTTTCTCAGGCCAGTAGTTGGGGTGGGGGAGCAATGAGTTGGGGAACACTGGTTATCGCCAAGCGGAGCTCAGAGAAGAAACCCATATCATTTTGAAATGACCTTCCTTCATCTATAGGTAAAACGTCAACTAGAAAACTACTGAAAAGAGCACTTTACCAATATTGTTTTGCTCACTACTAATTTGGGCAACATTGGCTATTGCAAGATATTACTACTTTTTATTAGACTCTTTTCTATCATAAAATAAACGTAATTTAACTCAGGGGTATGTAATTAGTTTAACTAAATCTGGCCCTTCTCCATTTCTTCTTGTAACAAACTGTTGTAATTCAGCGTGAAGAGGAGGAATTGTATAAATAAATAAATAAATAAATAAATAGATAGATATCACATAGCGATTATTACATAACTAAAACGTCATTACGTGCATAACAAGAGGCATATAACATAACAACACGACGGACGCCTACAGGAGTTGCGGCGAGTGCAGAAGCCGTGTGTTACGGAACGGAAAATGTCTGCGCTTACGAACGAGACTAGTATGTTTATGTACCTGAGGGCTTTCCTCAGCCAGGTGGCAGTCTTTCTTGATAATATTTGTCCACTCCAGAGGAAGCTTCTTGTTTCTGCACACAATATCAAATTCTTTAGAGAGATCCTCCAAGTTCCTAATGACCTCGTGGGTGTGGACGAATCCTACATCTCCCGCCCCTTCGCGAAGGCACTTCAGCATTCCTGAGTAGCCATAGTAAGGTTCCTTCTTGTCTGACAGCGTCTCACAGAATTCATCATCGTCTTTTCCTGTGCGTTGAAAAAAGTAATAATATATCTGTCAAGCTTGGCTTCCGAGTTATTTTGCAGGAAGTATAGGGAAGCGTGACGTTAAGGAGCGCACGTGAGGGATCGGGCAACATGCTGAGGCAAGGACTTATGGCTTGGACCTCGAGCAGGCAGCTGTGAAATTGTTCGAAAACGAAAAGCAAATAAAACAAACTAGGCAAAACTGGCTTCCGGATCCAATCATTAAAAATCCACGGAGATAACAGCACATTTAATAAATTTTCGCAAAAGGAGCGTTTTTGTACTCTCTGGAGTCGTAAGCTGCGCTTCACTTTTAAGAAAACGAATTTTATTCATGACTCGCGGAATCGATCTAAGATTGTCAGCATTTCATATGCGTGCGTTTGTTGTTTTGCTGATATAAAAGCTATTTTTTAATGTTTTTTTTTTGGGGGGGGGGGGGGGGTTGTGACCGACATCATAGCTTGTGATCAAGCTTGGATTATCATTTCTTTAAAACCTTGTGATATATATGTGTTCTTCAAGACGGGAATCATGTGCTCTCTTCAAACAAATAGTTGAGTAACATGAAACGCTAGGCACATTCAGTTACCTGAAACTTGTTGTTTGAACGCAAATATTGCAACTAAGATCAGCCGGAAAGCCCATTATTTGAAAATTTGTCAGGCACGTCAAATAGTTCATGTTATAAGGCAAGGTATAATTTAAGTTCAATTGACAGGCAGATGACTGATTGGCGTTTTTTTTAAAGTTCTTTTCAGGACCAAGGTTAGCTTCGGGTTTGAAAAACACTTTTTTTTTAACTGCAGGGAAGAACTGATCAGTTCAAACTCAAGTCGACAGAAAAGCAAATAAGTCATTCCGGCCAGTGGAAAAAAAAAAAAGTCACTTGGAAATAAAATGCATTTCGTGTCTGTCACTTAAATAAAGTCTTTCATTTCATTTCAAGGGAAATTGAAAAACTGTTTCCGCTCAAGAGACATGCAAGTTTGCACAACTGCAATATTCCAACACATTCGCTTGAAAGTCCAGGTTTTCCCCTTTTTGACACTTCAATGTAGAATATAGAATATTGAATATATATAGAATATTGTAAATCAATGGAATAAAAAAAATGTTAAAGGCTGCCGGGTTGAAAACTTGAGGAAACAAAAAACGGCGCAATTTAATCCGATGCACGTGCGCCAGTGCGTGAAAGCAAGGTGAGGTAAAAGCACAAAAAATAGAGCCAGAAAGTGGATGCATTGTTCTCCTCACTCCATCTAATCAGTGAATTATTTTCCTTTGAATGCAATCAGGATATGAAAGGTTTACTTCTATATGACTCAGGTATGTTTGTTTTAGTGAAAAAAAGGCAAGATAGCGGAAGAGATACCGACTGAAATTGAAGACTTTGAAGGTGCAGGTTAAGTACATTAAGGCTTTTTTTCTTTTCCTTGTTGGGAAGATTGCCAAGAAATATAACAGCTCACGGACATTGTACCCAGGCAATTAAAATAGCAAACAGAATTTAATACAACCGAATTGGAACCTTGCAAATTTTTAACATACCAAGTAAAATTGACTTTCTTTTGTTACAATGTTACCTATATACAAGAAATGAACAACTAACAATAAAATGACTTTTACTGACATACCTTTGCATAATTTACAGAGGGATTCAGGGTTGGTCATGTTCGGGTTGTACATGTCATGCTGTACGCCGGGCACACAACTCTCTTTGAAGAACTCCCCCGCGCTCTCATACACGTTCCCTGTGCGTTGCATGATACCCTTCTCGATAAGGGAACAAACGGGGGACTTGAAACTGGCTGTGCTGTCCACGCCGGAGTGGCACGATTTTCGCTCTTTCAGGTCCTGAAAGCTCTCGATACCAGTGGTGGTTTTCTTCACCAGTGCGATAGAGTAGTGCTTGAGGATACCGTCTGGACCTTCATACTGGGCAAACTTCGTGTCGTAGTCTGGGATGTCTTTGTGGTCGTCCTTTTCAAACATGATAGGAATCAGATCGTGTACCTTCCCGGCTATGTAGATTTCTTCACCTTCAGCCGTCATGATGTCTGCGCGTCCAAGTCGAATTTCTTCCATGCAAGATTCTTTGCAAGGCGCCATGGCGCAGCTCCAGTACATCTGTGGGCTCACCATGTACTTGAATTTCATGGCCATCCTCTTGCACTTTTTCATCTCACATGGGTTTGTAACACACCAGCGAACTTTTGGGATGTCGTCTCCTTCGATTTCTTCTCCGGGCTCTTTCCATGGTTTCTGTTCCCAAGGACGAGCCTTCACTTTCCAGTCTTCAAACGTCCACTTCTTGTCATGTCCTAGTCGCTTCTTTTCCCAACTTCTGGCTATTAGAAAATTAAAGTAACACCGAGATTAATAATGTTCCATTATTCTAGCAAGTCTTGCAGCCGTTTAAGTAAGGCCAAATTGATAAAGCAACCTGCCGGGACCGTCTCTGACTAATTACTAAATCACAGCTTGTAAAATTGCTCTACATTACGTCTAGTTGATATTTAAAGTACCTGGGAGACCATCGACCAAGGCGCAGACGAGGAACAGCAACACCACCAGTCCTTTCATGGTAGAGGGTTTGCTACTGAGAGAGCTGATGTGAAAGCTGGTCGGTAGCCTTTAATTTATAGCTGTGGATTGATCACATGATCAGTCACACCATTGATCATCTGCTCATGTTTGTTCCAGGCTTTTCATCAGCTGATCTGGATCCTATTAGCGGCGATTTCCTGCTATTGTTATTTTTCATTATTTTCATGCTGGGCTGTAAAATGAGCACAAGGTGTGTTACATAATAGTTACACATTTGTGGCTTATCGAACTTTTGTTTATAATTGGATTAAAGTCAGCGGAGAATAAAGAAATAACCAAAACACATATCTCATTATCAGTTCGATCTCCGTCAAAAATCAGATGTGTAGTTCAACTTCCAACTTACAGCTGTCAACAGTTTTATAGTGTACTTTTAACACAGCATCCGACTCTTCAATATGCATTCAATTTTGGACTTTGCAATTCAGTATTAGACCATTGACCATTGGCTCACACCCCATGACTCAGCATCCCAAAATCGGACTTTATAATTCAACACTCTGTCAGCGGATACGACTTAACTTATGAACTGTATTACAGTTATGTAACTTATTTCTCAGGAAATGGAGCCGCGCGAACTTCTTATGACACAAATATAATTATTAATGTATGTAAAGAGAACTTGCATTCAGTGATCAATAACTTTGCTCTTGTGAATGGCATGAATATATTTTAAAGATTTTGTTGAGGATTTGAATGCTAATCACCAATGCAAATAAACGTTCCACTCCAGATGGGCGAGACTAGAGGCCGCGTTGACAAAGCTCTCTTAGGTTGAGATTGATCTTAAGAGTATTCGAATACAAAAGCGATTGTTAAAAAACAATACTTATGATCTTCTCAGACTTACTTCGTAAGCCTGGTCTGAGCTGCGCACTTAGGTGCATGAGAGAAGCCAGCCGAAGGCGCGATGAGGGTCGGAAGAGGGGAGCAATTAAACGGCCAAATTATAGGCAGTTCGGCCTTGCATTCTTTCTAAAACAGCAAATGGGTTCCAGCGACCTTGTAGAGAATTCCCCTGGATCCTCCTCTGAGTGTAATGACTGTAAAAATATGTGGATTACCCCTCAAGCTAAGCTGTCGCAAGTGAAAGAAATTAAATTTAAAAATGTATTCCCAACAAACCGTGCATGTGGCACGACTGGTTTGGGCATCGGCGATTTTTTGTATTTTGCGGTAACTACGTTTTGCTATTGTAAAAGACTCGTTTATCTTCCTGTGCGATTTTCAGGAAGTCTTAAACAACATGCAATCGACAAATGAGACACCATGCAGAGAGTAAATCTAAAACACGGCATTCAGTGTCAGGCTCTTTTTAATACAATAACACCTTGTGCTAATGTGGCTGATTGCGGCAGCAATGGATCAGCAATGACTACGGTACAACTTGATGCATTACTGATTCCTCGAGCTTTCTTTTCCACACCAGTATTCTACTCTTTCCCCATCTTTAGAATCACTGTCTGGTCTGTCTGTCCCCGCAATCGATAGCTACTATCATCTCTACATATGATGTTTGTATGTACAATTTCGCCAGTGGAGTACATTTTTGCGGATAAAATTTTTGCAGCCGAGAATCGAACTTCTCGACGGGAACTTTTTTGCGGATATAGCGTAGGAAAAAAAAGCGCAAAGATTCGGAACCCGCAAAAATTTCGCGCCATACGGGAGCGATATACTAAAAGCAGAGCGATACGCAAATTGAGCTAGAAAGCTACAGCTCGGGAGAAAACCGGCTTACATTTACGTTCGACCTCCTTAAAATAGTTTGGGGGCAATAAAGTCAATGATTTGAGTAGCTAGGACTTGAAAGAGGGGAAACATCGATCACGCGTTCCCAGCACTGTTTAATAGTTCCAAATATAGCTGATCAAATAAAATAAAATAAAACTCATTGACCTTCAACTTGAAATCCAACTCTAGTCTTTATTTCGGCTCTTTTGTAGTCGTTGTGTTGAAAGTTATGAGAAAAATAGCTTTCTCTTTTAGATGGGATGTTTTATTCAAGGCGTGGTAAATATTAAGTATCAGCAGCTAATCGATTTACTGCGGTATGTAAGTGTTCGGCAGAACTGTAGATTTTAAATTGATGGTCAATCATCGTACCAGATGATTACCCCCTTATAAATTATTTGCTTCGAGACTTTGCCAAAGAAAATAGCCACGAATATTTCCTGATACATTAAGTCAAATCTATTTATTTCTGAAGAGTGCCAAAAACAAACCATAAACTTACGTGATCATAGCCAGCTGGTTAACAGGCGGAAAGCTATGAAAAAGTCATCATGGAGCATAGGTTGACGGGGAAGGGGAAGGAGGTGACTCGCGGGAAACATGCCGCAGTCCCTACACGCTCACTTTTAAAACTCGCGCGCGTTACTCGCCACTTGCATCGCTAGTCGTGTTCTCAGCATTATACACCGAAGCGCTGGATGCAGTAGCGGACATCACCTACGCAGGCCACAGAGAAAACAAAGCATCGATCACGACATACAAACCAGTAAATATATCTTATTAGATCAGTTTTGGTGTGTAGTATCGTTGTATATTTTTACGAGCTGTGCCGTACTTTGACGAGCCCGTAGGGCGGGTCAAAATACAAACAACGAGTAAGAATATACAGCGATACTACACACCGAAACATCTAATAAGTGATTTATTATCCAAAGATTTCTTGTCCCAAAATTCTGACTTACCAATTCAAGTTCTTTAACCTTTCACACGGCCAAGAGGAATGAGACGGGTACAAATATCGTGTGATATTTGTACTCGTTTCACCCGTTATTTGTACTCTACGAAGCAGAGTTGGATAATAAATATAGCTACAGGAACTATATTCTGAGTTCCTCTAAATTCTGATCTAGCTGGAAATTACTCCATGCACCGATGGAGGCAACTGTCCGATGCGCTCAGTGTGCGCACCCTTAATTCATCCGCAAGTCTTGATAATGCTATGATTTATGTTGAATCACTGCTACAAAACAAAACTGAAATTATAATGGTTGAGATTCCAGAGGCCATTAGACTTTGGAAATGATACTTTAATGATCGGTGGAACAAAGTCTTTGCGTAATATTTTTCTAACTGTGAGTGACAGTCCGGGGTGACAGTTCTGTTTGAGTAGCTAGTTCCTCTTTAGTAAGTATACGTAAGACTTTATTTTCAATAGGGTGGCCCACTCAACTCAAAGGCTGGCATCCATAGGGGTCCTGCATCTGACAAATTCATTACATTAGAATTAAGAAGGTAAAAAGAAAAGTATACTTTGCAATTTATAATAGTGTACAAATTTACAATGAAAGACGTTACTAAAAGTTAGCTCGCATGATAATGAATTGAAAAGTAGAAATGGCTAATAAGACTGGAAGAAACAGGCGAGGTTTGACCAAGAAACTAGTTTACGTGTGGACATCTAACATCCCCTTCAGCACAAGGGAGTCACCTTTTTGTCCGCGTGATGTTAGGCATTAATTACAGACGTCTACACACAGGTTACTCACAAAAGGGCTATTGTAAAAAAACGTCTGGCTTGCTGAAATGCAGTTTACAGCTAACATCACCTGATCCGATCATAAGATAAGTCATGTCTCCAACCATTTTATCAGCTTATCACAGCGGCGATTTCCTGCTATTTTAAAACTGTAAGAAATAATACTGATATAAAAGCCAAAGCACTTTTTTATAAGACTGCAGTTTATAAATATGGAGGCTGAAATTTGTGAAATTTTAAGAATATATTAAAAATAAACGCGAGGTTGAGATTTTGAAAGAATATAAATTTGTGTGTTGAAAATTTGTAAATACAAATACAATTTTATGTTTTTAACTAAACCGTATAAAATTCTTCTTTCTCTAAAATAAACGGTAAAACGAACTTAAAAGCGAAAAAATCAGCACTACAGTCAACTCCCGCCTTGCGGACACCTCGCTATTACGGACACTCCGTTATTACGGACAGCAGCTAAATCCCCGGCGAAAGTTACAGACTTTGACTGAAACAAACTTCCGCTATTACGGACTCTCGCCATTACGGACATACGGACACTTTATTCGGTCCCAACGTCCCAATTTTATTGTTTTCTCTCTCGTTATAGCGGACACCGAGCAGCATCTTGGAATATTTGCACACATGTCAAGTCAATTTTTTTTTTTGCTTTTTGAGATTGTCTGTCTTTTTTGGTCGATTTCCGCTTCTTCTGTCCATCAATCAAAATTTCTTCATCTTTTTCTCTTAAGGCCCTCTTTGCAGTCTCGCTGCCATGAATGAGTTCGTCCAGTCTGTCCAAATGTTGTAACATAAAAATTTTCTCGGACCCCGCTATTACGGACTCTCGCTATTAAGGACACCAAATCGCGGTCCCGAGGGTGTCCGCTATAACGGGAGTTGACTGTATGTTCGTTATTGCTAATAACATCTCTGCAAGAATGACGTGCGTCATATCATGCACAAAAATGCCTGCAGGCTGGCTCCGATATTACTGTCTCCGACACCATCCAACACCAATTACACTTGAAAACACTGCCGGAGAAATGCCATACACTATAATCTAAGAACATTCACAGGAATATTTTCAGCCTAAAATCAGCACAAAAATAAGAATATTCAGCCTCAGCCGGAAAAACAATATTCTTATTAAAAAAATAAAGAGTGTAGCCGTACAGAATGAGACAAGCTAATTGGGGACACTATTCTAGACTACTGAAATAAGAGTCTGATAGGCTAAAGAAAAGAAAAGCTAACACTTATTATGTAACTAACTATTTAACTAATATGACTTCCTTGTTATAAACAACAGAAATTAACGAGAAAAGACAAGCGTGTGACCAATGTGCGATGCCGCGCGCGTGTTGAAATCATGACTGGCAGAGGTCACAACAGTCACTGTTATTCTCTAAAATACTGAAAATATGCATGTAAGTTTCTAATAGCGTTCTTGTAGGACTGACATGTTTCATTATTTGGTCATGTTGATGCTGTAAAATGAATCTAAGGTGGATAGTGTCGCTGATAGCAGTTTAGTCGCCACTTGATGCTTTCACATCTACGGAGAACGATATTTTTGTAACAGCTGCCAAGTAGCTACAAACCTCTGGACCTCAACAAAACGTTTGGGAAAGTTATCAATATTGCTCCTCCTCTACCCCTCGAGTCACGGCATATTGTTCAGTGAAGCTTTAACATTGATATGGGCGGGAAGGGAGGGGGGGGGGGGGGACTGATAAAAAAACCTCATGTGCGATGCATAGTTAAGTTCAAATTAAGCTATGTCGTATAAAGCATACTTACGTTTTGTAACCTTTTCAACTAGTTTCGTTATCACTTGTAGTTTCTCTAAACATTTTTAATTTCCTCATTGGCAGTCGACGTATTCACTTGTTCCTATACGACAACTGGACGTATGATGAGTCCCCACCCCCTCCTCATTATGCAGTTTTAACTTTAATACATCCCAAGGATCACTGCACTCCGGTCGCTCCAGTTTGCATAACTGATCGTGAGATATGACGATGACAACAAAATTTATCGCTGAATAGATGACTTTTTATAAATCAAAAGCAAGCTCTCTGCTAACTGTCTCATTGAAACATTTGCGTGCCTACTTTTTTTTTTCCTTTTTCTTTTTTTATGTTCAGAACAGAGGACCAGATCTAGCTACTATCAGGGGCAAAAGTAACTGAAACTTTGTCTTACCTACTTTCCTTATATCTTCCCCGACCTCCCCCGTTTCCAAGAACTTCCAGTGTTGTAACCGCGCGGGAGGGGGGGGGGGGGGGGGTTATAGCTGGTTTTCTTATGACGTCACTAAAATTTAAACTACAAAGCTATTGATCTTCCTAAGATGTTACTTTAATGATGTATAAGAGCGGCTGAAAACTAATATTCACACAAATTTTCGTTCCGAATGGGTTCTTGCTTTTGTGATACACTACGCTTGAATCGCTAAGCTTTTGCGTGACGCGGCATTCACATGACGGCCTACGGAGCTGTCATGGTAGTTAAAAAAGTGACTTATTTCGGGGAACTTGGCTATCTGAACAGTTCTTGTCTTAGAAAAAGTATTATTTTCATGCTTTAGAGTTCCTCGAGGGATAAATTCACGCTTTTGTAGCAAAACTCAGTGACGGATGTTTCTGTTGGTTTCCGGCCGCCATGTTGGTGCCCATACGGAT
Organism: Orbicella faveolata; assembly: GCF_042242905.1. Taxonomy (NCBI): domain Eukaryota; kingdom Metazoa; phylum Cnidaria; class Anthozoa; order Scleractinia; family Merulinidae; genus Orbicella; species Orbicella faveolata. The sequence continues at coordinate 15,101,051 of NW_028301565.1, forward strand.
GGGCACCAGCATGGCGTCTCCTTACAAATCTCTATAACAGGTAAAAAATTCCTCCGCCGATCTTCAGTGATATCTTGCATAAGAAAAATTGCCGTGACCAGAATCTTGGCGAGAGTCTTTGTATATTTACCTTCTTTCATTTCCCAGATTCTGGACTTAATCTATTGAACGGTTTTGATTTTTATTTTGATCTATTTTGAATGGTGTGACACTGAAAACCAGCAATTGAAGAAAAAGCTGTTTCTCAGTTATCATGGGAAGTACGGATCTCAGTTCGAAAACGTCCGATTTGAAAAAATGTCTCAACACTTTTGTCCCTGAAAGTGGAGTCGCCGCCAGCTATTTCTGAAGTTTTTTTCTGCTTCAAAACTTCCTGTTTTAGGTGTGTCCGCCTTTCTCAACATACTGTCAACTTCGTTAAAATGGATCCATTTGCTCTTAGTCAAAATACCCCGCTCTAACGTCCAATTCTATAGGAAAATCAATTACCCCCACGTTAAATTTCATGCGAAAAACCAATATCGCACGAATCGCGATTCTATATAAAATGGACTCGCATCCTTACCCCACCCCCACCCCCAAATAAACGATGCCAAAGAGACGATGATCTCTTTTCGACGTAAGTGAGGCACTTGAATATGTCGGCGGCAACCTAATTTCCATCAGCAAACCAGAATGAAAAACAGATTGAACAATACTGCTGAAGCCATGTTTCCTCCCTCTTGTTTGGTCTTGTTTTGGTTTCCGCCGATCCCGATCCCAAGATACCTCACGTGCCATGTTTGTGAGCCGCAAAAGACCTGGGCTCTAATTCAACCGGTATTTCATAAGTGATGAATCGCCTTTTTGCTTGGTAGAGTTTGTATCTCAGGTTTTTTACTGTTTTTAGTTGGTATCAAGGGGTGTTTAATGTGTCAAAGATGATGTCTCAGACAGAACTTTTAGCCTGGTCAGAGCCGGACACGAAATTTTTCGCCGATAATCTGCTAGGAGTTGAAGATTGGGGTAAGTTTGTTGCACGCGTCTTTCGATCTGTCGAAAGCAGAATTTCATTACGCTACTACAAATCCACTTTTGGTGGTTTTATTTCACATCAATTCTTTGTAATTTATAGGAGACTCTATTGCTGATGTTAAATTCAACCCAGATGATTTGTTTTTGGGAGGGGAAGACCAAGACTTCGATCTAGAAGTAAGTGTATTAAACTTGTAAAAATTCGCGATTGCTCTAGATCGCGGCAGGCGGTTTAGTGTACGAATCAAGGTTGCGTGAGGCAGCTATGCTTGAACAGTCATTCCCACTTGAAAGATGCCTTGTGCGAATTGTGAAATTGATTTTCCTAATCTTACAAACATGTTATCGAAGTTTTCGGGGAACATTAACTAAAGAAACCTCTTAAAATAAACTAGGAAATGTAAAATTGTTTGTTGTGAGGTCTCTAAACTGGTGAAACTTGAGATCGCGTCGAAGAACTTCCGCAAAACTCGAACTGAGGAAGTTTAATGGCATAAACTTGATACCTCTTTACTGCAGCCCTTTACGATGCTTTGTTTTTGTCATTTTCACCAAGAATAAAAATGTCACAATAAAGGACTTTCTGACAAAAGGAAAGCATTAGCTTTCAACTTGAATACTGAAATTGTTTGGTCGGAATATTTGTCTTCGCTGTTCGCAGTAGCGTCTACGCTTAGGTTAATGTGAAATTTTGGTCTTTTTCCAACAGTTAGGACCAAAAATCTCGTTTATAGGTCACTACAATTTAACACTGTTATATTCTGCGTTGAGATTCATGTGTTGGAACATTGATCATAAAGAACAAAACGCATTGTGAAACCTTAAAATGCAGCTCCTGGACGACGGCGAGCCTTGGGAACTATTTTGATATATTCAATTTATAGCTTTGTGGTGCCAAATGTTGTTCAATTAATTTTCTTGTGCGAAAAGGTTTTTAGATTTCTCTTCTAGTATCATTTTTAAATGTCTACGATTTTTCTTGCAATTTTAATGCAACATGTTCCCGTTGTTTTATTTCTTTACAGCACAAAGATGATCACCTGAACGAATTTTTGTCAAGTCTGGGCGATCCTTCTTCCCCCGTAATTGAAGATTTCGATTTTACTTCGGGTTAGTAATAAATCATTTTTCTCTTAATTGGGATACTGTTTTATGTGATATGAATTTTTTTTCGCATTATTTATTCAGCTCTGTGTTGTTGATTTAAACAGCCGCTTTAAAAAACCTCGTCTGTCACTCAACAGGTGTTTGTATTAAAGAGGAACCTCTTTCTCCATCATCCTCAAATTCTTCTTGTGCTTCCCTGCCCAGTTCACCAGAGAATCAGGTACATGCATGAAGAGTTATTACAGACTGAAGGGTTTCATATATAATTAATTTTTTTTTTGTACAATTTGTATTGCTTGATACAAACTTTTAAGCGTAAGAAATTTAGAGTAGAAATTAATAATATTATTAAGACTTCACACTTTTGATCGATTTTGTGTTTGGCCTTCCCTGTAGTTCTTATGTGGACCATTACTAAGAAAGTGGTTTACAGTTTATGTGCTAAGCTTATTATAAATGTGTGATTTGCTTCAGTTTCTTATAAATGGAGAAAGTTCACCAGTCCATCAGCCTAGTGCAGATTTTGAATTATCGCAAAGCAGCTTACTACCCAGTCCGTTGTGTGTAAAGACAGAAGCAACTCTCACACCTGTTCAATGCAGTGTAAAACAAGAGAAAATACCTTTACAATCATGTGGAGTCAAATCTATTCAACCCATGCCAGTGGCTACAGTTCCTGTGGGCATTCAGAAATCTCCGCTTGGACAACTCAATACTAAGCCTGCTGGAGGTATGTTGTTCATCGTATTTACATGCTGTACATACATACATACACACACTCTACTGTATAAGATGTAAAACAAAGTCAGAGCATGAAATTGTCCATAGCATTGTACACACTGACATGAAAATGTTCATAGAATTACATGCTCTTTGTTTGTTATGGTCAGTTTAAGTTCATCATAATTTGATAAAGGCCTTGCAGCATGCATCTTTCATCTGCTTTTTAAAGTTAAACGCTCGCGGGATATAATGTACAGCCTGAAGTTTGACCACATGTAATGTCTTGAACTAGTCAACTTCTTCCTTGTGCCTTCTTGAATTAAATGAGACTCGTAATACCCCCTTTCCTGTTTCCATGGCTATGTAATATATACATGTGTTACTCTTCAGGTATTCCAGTCTATATCCCTTGTACTGGCTCATTACCAACCAATGGTGTGGTGTCAGTTGTTGTTGGGGTAGGTACATGCAGTAGTGTTCAAATTCTTAATTCTTTAATTATTTTATTTACATTAAAGTACATACAATTTACAGATGTGCAGTAGCTGCTGTTACAATGCAGTAGTTTCCTTTTATCCAAAGACGTTCTTTTAAGGACGTTTGCACGAAAATTTTCCAACATTTTTTTTTTCTGAGACTTTTACCACTGTAACATGAGTTAGTTATGTCAGAAATGTAAAAAAAATGAGGGGTCACTGACTTCGTTTTGGAGAGAAAATGCCCAGAAGAACACCCTAAATCTTAAAAAATAGGGCTTCATAAGTGAATAAGGCCACAGTGTCTGTAAGCTAAAAAATATTGCAATTAGATCTTTGAAGTGAAATGTTCTCTGCCAAATATTGTGTAAGTGGCAGGGCTCGACACTAACTTTTCAACTTACTAGCCAAGTGGCTAGTGACTACTTAGATGTTACTAGCCAAAAACATTTTTTTTACTAGCCAAGCGTTGAGGTTGGCTACCTTATTATATGAAATTTTTGCTACACGTTTATTTTGCGATTTGGGGGTGTGCATATTTCGCTACACTTAAATTCGCGATTTTGCAAAAATTTGTATTTTGAATCACTTTAACTTTGCGTTTTTGAGTAACACAAAATTAATTTTGTTTCCTTGACAACGTTACTTAAACATGTCTTTGAATTTAGTAAACTGACTTTATCGAAGGTACAATAGCGTCAAAAGTAACAAAAACGCAATGGCGGGACTGTATGTCAACAGTAACATAATGTGTCATGTTCCCAACACTTACTTATTTGCGTCACTTTAATTTTATGTTTTTTTTTAAGTCGCGAAAATTTCAGGTAGGTCCAATAACAGCAGAATTACTAGCAAGACTTGAAAGCACAACACAAGCCACTCTCTTTAATACACAATGTTGGTAATTATGCTGTACTTAAACTAGTTTCTAAAAAGTCCCAGTACCCGAAAAGACTTTCAGGACTCTGTCTTTCTCTGAGACTTCCTTGGAAAAATGTCGAGACCCCCAAGACATCACTGTAAAAGACTTCTTCACAGATAGGCACTGTAGAAATGTTTCAAAAGCAAAATAACTATCTGAACAATACTGTAAACTGTTATTGGCAAAATTTGACTGCTAAAAACGGCTGATTTAAATGTCGAAGGAAATAAATCTTTCTTATCTAATTATTTCTGTAGTGGTAAGTTTGTAATATGCATACAACAACCAATCACCCATATATTGTTATGCCAAATTAAAAGTTATCCCTTTACAGTTTCGCACTATTTTGCGCATGAAAAAAATTTTGTAACAAAAAGAGCATTGGTGTGTGCTGTCTTGTTTGTCAAATATTTCTTTCAACAAAATTAACATGTTCACTTCCCCGTTTACGTACCACACAGCGAAAAGTAGACATACGTGCTGAACAGCACATGTCTGGTACCATGATATGTCCACAATGAAATTCTGACATTGTTTCCAAGAAAAGTGTAAATTTTGTGTTTGTCTTCCTTGAAGAAGACAGAAACTAGTTCAGCCAATTTCATTTTGTTGACTAGCCAAAGTGGCTACAAAGTGGCTAGTGGAAATTGAAAACCTACTAGCCAAAACTAAATTTCTACTACTAAGTCTGTGGCTACATGTAGTTGGCTACCGTTAGTGTCAAGCCCTGTAAGTGGACCTATTAAGTGAATTTAGTCAACTGGTGAGGTTCCTTAAGAACAAGTTCGCATTTCGTGACCATAGTTTCACGCACCTTGCAACTGCAAGATTGCAGGATTCAATGCCCTGTGGACAGAAATCTTGAAATTATTTTAACTTCCCACATTGATTTTTTAATTCTTTGTCAAATTATTTTAGAAAAATGTTACTCCTACAATACCCAAAACGGTCAGCGTTGGTGCATCTGGATGCAGCAATAACTCTTCTTCCGAAACTGACGTAAGTTCAATGTAGTTTCCTATGCAGATACATTATAGGGCATTCATTTTCTGGACATTAAATTCAACTTTTGAGTAACTGTATACTATATACTGGCTTCTAATGATACACATAATGGTAAGTCTGTTAATTTAAAACGGTGTTACATGTGTATATCTCATTTGAAGAGAATTTCCTACATTTAGCTAGATGTGGCCTGTATGACACATTTTCCCTGAGATCTGATTGCATACTAGGTCTTGAATTTTACAATTGATGATTATTGCTGTCAGACAACAGTTATTATTTATGTGTATTATTTTTTGTAGGCAAAACTTTTAAAGAGACAGCAGCGAATGATAAAAAATAGAGAGTCTGCCTGCTTATCAAGAAAGAAAAAGAAGGAGGTGAGAGAAATGAGAGCTAAATATACAATAGACCCTGGTTAATATGAATTCCAGTTGATAGACGGGCCTATAATGTCTGGTTTTGTCAACACAATTGTCATATGAATGTAGTTTATATGTGATTGATTGCATTGTAACATAAACTGTCAGATGTTGTACATGTGGGTGGAAAAAAATCTGTCTGGAAAAAGGCATGTTATGAGATATGAAATTGTGGGCTTTAAGTACATGGACAAGGAGGCACTCTAGTTCTTAGGATAACTTTGTATTTTTTGAGATGATGTACAGTGTAAGGCATACATCAATGAAATAATTCAGAGAAGAGGCAACCCAGTTACATTATTTTTCTCAGAAGAATTTCTGGATTTGCTCAGTAAGACAAAATACTGGCGAGGGGTTTTTCTCAGACAGAACATTGTCATTCCAGATATGAATGATTATTAACATCATGTATATTAAATACAGTCCAATCTATAAACAAGTTTACACTGACCAGTGTACAGTGTAGATGTGCAATTTAACATTGACTAACACGCTTGTTTTCTCAACAGTACTTGCAAAGCCTTGAAAGTAAAGTGAAAGAGATTTCAAGTATGAATGAATCATTGAGAGTGCAAAATGAGAGTTTAAAAAGAAGAGTTAATGAACTAGAAGTCGAGGTTGGTACTCACTAAATATTATATTCACTGAATATTTTATTTATCTATTTATTCATTCCTTCCAGTGAGTTCCATCTGTTCTTCTGTCTTTCCTTCTTTCCTTCCTTCCTTCCTTTCATTAATTTATTAAATAAATAATAACTGTAGTCCCAAAGTTCATTTGTAACATTATAAAAAACAAGTGCAAGTGGGGTTTGCAAGTGGGGTACAAACTAGTAAAATCATATGGAGTAACTTTTAAATGCAGTTAAATCTACTTATTTAACTTAGTTAACGACGAGGAGCATGTTGCTCAGTAGTTGGCGTGGCATTGGCATGGCGTTGGTGTTTATTAGCGTTTTTGGTGGCATAATGTGGCATTTGTTTTGTTGCTAGCGTTTGCGTTACTGTAGTAGGCTTGGTGCAGAGTAGTTTCCTGTGCCTCTGGGTCAGTGGTTTATTGTTGCAATTTATGTGTGTGCCTTTACATGTGGTCGTAGTTTTTACTGTGTGTAGTGTGCGGGGTGTCTTGATCAGTTTTAGAGTTTTTTAGTGCTTTCTCCCACCCTCCTCGCCCTTCATTATTATTACCTTATTTTTTATTAATGTATTAGTATGTTTATTGTTTATTTTGTTATTTATTATTATTGTTGTTGTTGTTGTTGTTGTTATTATTGTTTATTATTGTTATTATTTTTATTATTTTCACCACGCTTCTGGCTCTGTGTGACGGATGCTTGGGCTGGGGCTGGGTATGGCGGGCGGGCCTCATGGCTGGGTTGTGGGTAGGGCAGGCTTTTGGGGTGCTCTTGCTACCTGGGTTTGGGGTCGGCAGCTCCAGCCCCCAGGTTCCTGGGCACCCAACCTCCAGGTGCGACTCAGGCGTTAATTTGGCACATTTCCTCCCAGGGCTGACAACTGTTGCTCATTTAATACTACATGACTTTGTATTAGATTAGGAGTAAGAGGCTCATAATCTTTCTCCACAAATTCAAAAACACTGCTTTTACATTTGTACAAGTTCAATTGCACTTGAATGCAGTTCTATAGAAATTCAAGCTGGTGACTGATCAAATCCACACCTGCATACATGTCTGTATCATCCTCTAAATGCCTCAAAAGAACAGGAAAAAATAATTAAGAAAAAATATATAGTTTACAAGCCACAATACAGTTATTACACTTACATCCATGATTGGTACAAGCTGTATGTTCTTATATATCAGAATGTGATTTTTTAAGACTAACAATTTTGTTTTTGTATTTTGAACAGAACACCCTTTTGCGTAGTAAGCACCCAGAGTTGACAAGCACCATAAAGAAATCGACATGTGTTTTAGCTGTTGTTCTGTTTGTAGCTTTGAACATTGGACCTTTCAGGTGAGTACTTACGTAATTGAAACAAGTCAAAAATGTACACCCACTAGTGTACATACATGTATATTTCATAGCATAACGGTTTGTCCTTTCTATTTAAGTGTGCATTGCTACCAACAATATCAGGTGTAAATAACTGCTGCAATAAAAATTATTAAACTAATTTGAAAACTTCTGATGAGACTAGAAAATGTTCTCGAAATGCAGCCATGACAGCTGGGGATACAAATGATTTTTTTCTGATGATGAATGAGGAGACTGGTCATGTACTTTAATTTATTAACAACAATTTGGCTGAGTTTTGAAGAAACCTTTAAATACTTTCATGTTGCGATGTACAGTGCAGTACAAGTTTTCAGGCTTTTGGATGCTAGTGGAAATTCCATTTTCTATTTAGATGCACTATTACAAGTAGTTCATGTACATGTGTCTGATGCTCCCGTTATCAGGGTAAACTCCTAGGATTAATATTTGCACTTCCCTGCCTGACCTCCCACATATTCATAAACATGGGAGGTGCACATTGTAAACTTGACTTGTGCCAATTTTTCAACCAAACAGAAGTTAAACCAAAATTATCAATCATGACCCGCTCATGCTCTCTACATGGACATGTATGTACTTTGAGTTTTGATTGGCTTGCTGGATTGTCTGGGTCCTCTGTGACCAGATTTTGTTGTATGACATTCTATCAAGATCAATAAATAAGGACACTGTCTGTCATGATAGTACATATATGCCTTTTTCTTATGTAACTTTTTGGACTATAGCACTCTGAAGGAGCAGTGGAAACTAAACCGACCAGATTTACTACCCAGCTCTATGATTCACCATGGAAGAGCACTTCTGAATTATCAAGGAGACGAGGATGGTAGCAACATTGATAAACCACTTGTGTTTGGTCCAGCTGTCAATAAATTCCATGACAGACAGACAGTCACCAAGGTGGACCCGAGTATGCTAAACACTTCACAGAAGAAGTCATCACCGTTGAAAAGTAGAAATGCTGAGAGGAGGGACTTAATGGTGATAAAGAACAAGTGGGACTTCCTTGGTGATTCAAGACAGAAGAGAAGGAATCTCAAAAGGAAGGAAAGGAACCTTAAGTCAAGAAGAAAGATTGAAAGTAAACAACAGAATGGAACACTAGATGATCAGTTTTACTGCCCAAGTTATTTTAACAAGACAGAAGCTACAAGGTATTTGACCAGAAAGAAATATTATAAAATCATAATAGTCCAACTGGCCTGCAATAGGCTGTGTAGAAAATAGTGACATCACAATGAAAGAAATAGGAAATGAACTTAAACATTACAGTAAGTTCTTAGAATTTTATTTTTCACTTCATTATATACAAAATTAAATTTCCATATTTGAAAAAGATGCAATTTTGTCTTAGCTTTTGCATAAAGAAATGGACATCCATCTGTTTTTTTGGTTTGGTCTTTTTTATATGTTTGTCTTTTTAAACCTGTCCTTTTACAACTGAGCCCCTCTTGAAGTACATTTCTGGAAAGCAGCAAGGGGTTGAAACAGTGACATCCATGGGGCTGGTGAAGTGATGGCAAACAACAAGACTTAGGTTAAAATTTTAACAATGACTTGTATACCTTCCAACATTGCGACACATGAAAAGGTTTGAAATTCAGTATGGGACATGAAAACATGCCAACCCCCCTCTCTCCAACAGGGCCTTGTAACTGCTCTGCTGGTCATGATTTCAAAACCTTCCAAATTTGCAACACAAAAAGGTTTCAAATATAAACAGGGGAGACATGCATACATAACGACCCCCCTCTCAGTCCCCAAAATGGCCTTGTAACTGCTCTACTGGTCATGATTTCCATCTCTTTCCCAGAATTAATGAAGCTCTGGAAGGTTGGGTGAAGAGATATGAGAATCAACAGATTTTGAAACAGAGAAAACAAGGACGGAGGCAGACCAAGGTTTGATTTCACAATACTATAATAGATCTACCTATAATAATATACATTCTTTATTCATCATTTGTGTGACAAATGTAGCCATATATGGTGGCAGCAGTACTGAGTTTCTGTAGTTTACTGTATTTCTACAAACCTACATGTAACCAAAGAAGGCTCTATTCTTTATAGCATACTCAAGTTCCATGTATAATGTTCATGTAAACTGAGCTAATGGTTAGCACAGTGGACTCAGGATTGAGTTAGGTCTGGGTACAAGTCCTGGCTGGGGGTCATTGTGTTGTATTCTTGGCCAATACACTTTACTTTCTCAGTGCTTCTTTCCACCCAGGTGTATAAATGGGTACCACCGAACTTAATGCTGGCGGTAACCCTGTAATGGACTAGCATCCCATCCAGGGGGAGTAGAAACACTCCCAGTTGCCTCATGCTACAGAAACTGGGATAGGCTGCAGCAGTATTTGGCCACTCAGTATGATACAGACTTGTAAAACTGATTTAACTCCAATGTTTCAAATAATGTTGTGACTGAAAACTAGATTCTTCTTAGATGCCTGTTATAGAAGTACATGAGAAACATTTGGTAGAGTGTTAATGTTGATCAAAAGCCATTTATTAAATCTCAGATGGAATCTGCTATCAAAGAGCTTGCCAGACTGGCATCAAACTGTTCAGCAGATGTCAAGAGGAAAATCAACAGGTTAGTCCAGCATCATGTCACATTGTAACATACATGTCGATAGCAAAGCTGCGCTATCAAACTCGTTGTACCACACATTACTTCAGTTAAGTGAAATTCCCTTTGCCATCCCATCATGGTTTTATTCGCACATCGTCGTCTTCGTCGTTGCCGCCGCTGCCGCCGCCATCATCATCATCATCATCATTTATTATGATGTGCTTGGAAAGTTAGTACAGAGAGCAGGAAAGAAGTTAAGAGTTGCCCTCACCTGCGAGCAACTCTTCAGTTTCTTCCATGCTCTCCAACCTCACTTAACTTGATGATGCATGCTAAAACATGAATTAATTGTCAAGTGGTATGTTATCTACAGCTCAGGTAAACAGCAAAGTGGCTCTCGTTTGTCGATGTAACTATTGGGGATATTGCATGGCTGTGAGGAGATACAAAATATTTTTCGACACAAGAAGACCAATTTTGTTTCTCCAAGTGGCCGTGAGATGTTCTATTTGTTACATAAACACTAATGAAATACCAAGCCATTTCACTTTTGCTGCGAAAAGCATGATATGTAACCATAGCAATCGTGATCTTTTCACATGTGAAGATATCATATTTTGGCCCAAAAGCTCATCTGGTATTTCATTGGTGTTTATGCAATAAGAATACATAAGCAACGGCTCCATTTCTTCCACCAAACTTTTTGTTGTACACGTAGCTTTTCGTAACCTCCAGTCTCATTGAAATAAGATTATAACAGTTACCTCATCTAAAACATACTAAATGTATTAAATAAACTAAAAATGCTATAATATTTATATTTATTTAGAGAAATAAAGATGTTTTTGTTATTGTTGAACATTGTTGTTGATGTAACACTCTACTTGCACGTGCTTACCTGGATCTTCCTTCACGCTGGTTCTGTAGACCCATCAAGTTATGTCAAGGAAGATCCGCCTTCCTTGAGATGCTCAAAGTGTATTAAACAGTGTATTGCTAATGGCTTAACATCAACTTACTATTCTTTTGTTGGTTTAGGCATAAGTTTTCACGAAAGCACAATCCAGCCTCCAAAAACGCAGTACAGTTATTCCAAAGAGAAGATAAGTAAGTTATCTTTATCTGAAACACGTTTACAAGAATAAACTGCATTTTAAACTTTCGACTATTGGTTTGTGATGTCTGCCAGTTTAGTATAGCGATAGCAATGTTGAAATACAGGTATTGTTATTAGGCTGGCTGGTTATAACGCAATATTGTAGTGAAGGTAGTGGGGCGGGGTGAATGCCAGGAATGTGAATGCCACAACTATTTGTTTCCCAGAAGGTGAAGTGTCCTAGACTTAACCACAAAGCTTTAATGTATGGCAGTGTTGTGTTTTCCCTTTTATTTGAAAAAGTTGGGTGCAGTGTAACTGAAAGATGCTTTTATACGTTATCAGGTTCAAGACGTTTGAGGAAGAAATTAACAAGAAATCAGACACGTTGTACATTGTGTCTTTCCGAGGGGTAAGTTCCCATGCCTATTCTTCTTGTCTTTGTCAGATTTAGGTCAGTGAAGTGAACTAAGTGCTTATCTGTTGGTTTATTCAGGACCATCTGGTGTTCCCTGCCACTGAATACAACGCAACGCAAAGGCCCAAGATGTCTTTTATGATAATGGCGCCTCCTAACAGTAAGTTGGAGTTTTTACTAACTCAGTATTAAGTAGCATAGTAAATGGTTTGAACCCAGGAGTATCAGTAGTTCGTATAGTGTGATCAACAACAACAGTCACCAACAACAGTTCTTTTCAGAACTACACTCACCCGGACGATCACACTATACGAACTCAGTATTAAGTATTAAGCTTTTTGGAAGTACACTGTAAGTTGGGAAAGTTAATAGGGTTAATGGCAATTCAAGGTTTTGATTTCCGCTGACTTAAAAGTCGTCTCTGTGTTATCCAATCGCGCAACGTCCAGATTTTGGATGTTCGACACAAGCCACTGAATTACTTTGTGTCAGGCCTTCCTGCGCTACCCCGCTTTCCCCTCCCTCGATCACTTAGGAAGGTGTGATGTTCAGTTTAGATCTAAGAATACATTATTGTGCAATTCCATGCAATACATGATGCAATACATGGATGTTCAACTACACGCCTCTAGCTAAACAGTGTGGCATTTTCCTTTGTTTTCCATTCAATCAGGAACGGAATGGCAGCAAGATGACAACAGAGACAAAGACTTGGTTACCATGATGCAGATCGACTGTCAAGTCATGGACACCAAGTTTGTGACTATCAAGAAGTCAAGCATTCCCGTGCCCTCTACAGACAGTCCACATTTTAGCACCCCAGCATCAGTTTCTGTCCCGCAGGATTACAGCGCACCGGCTGGGAACACGTTTGTGAAACCCGCCAAATAAAACACCCCAAGTGTCTTACGTGAAAGAACGCGAAAAGGAAGAAATAAATCGTTTTGTTTTCGAGGGCAGCAAGAAGTAAAGCAATGCCCATCGATTCAATTACGGGTCAAATCATAGTTCAAAAATTGCAATTTGTGGACCCCAAAAAAGAAATTAACTAATAATATAATAAAAGGTAAATGTTTTATGCCATTTTCACTCAAAGTGTTTACTGCATGATGTACCATGACATAAGATTTGTTACTCACCAGACGAAAAGTGTTCTCCATGTCCCACCTTCCTTACGCGCCATACATATTTACCAAGTGGAAGAAATTTTTTGCCGAAGGCAATCTGTAGCTTTGTACAGTTTTTTTATCGCTGCGTTTTAAGTTGCACAGAGTGTTTGGCGTTAAATGACGTAGTTCACCGTTGAATAAAGTAGACCTTGTGAAATCTGTTGAGTACTAATTACTGACTGCTGTCATTTCAACTAATGGTTCAACGACATTACCTGTTTAACGAGACTTTTGTAATGTATTTGTGCAATAAAAATGAACGGAGTACGTCACAGCGGATTTATTCTTGTATTTTAGATTGGTACTCGGTCTCCGTTGCTGCTGTTGAATGGTGTTACGCAATGCTTCTCAGGAAATCTGTCTGATGGCTCAACAGCGGCGAAGGCGGCTGTAGATGAGCTGCTATGTTCTCCTTACCACAGTCACCTATGTTGGCATCAGTCTTCTTGGGCGAGTTCTCAGTTTAAAACATGATATAATGACATATAAATGATATTGTCGCTCAAAATATTATAGAAGCGCGCGCCTCGATTATTAATTAATTTTGAAAATTATCCAAATTAATTCTCAATTTGGATAGTGTCTAAACTAAGAATTGATTTTGACAGTTCCGTGGGCAGTATAATTAACAGGTAACACGACTACATCCTAGTGCAATTTGGAAAAAATTGAATTCACAACAACCCTCAATTTGACTCGGTCCGCGGAGTCCAGAATTTTTTTCATCCAATTATTTACAAATTGGATGGTATGTAGCCACATTACGCATACAAATCTACTCGTCATTCGTAGTTGAATCCGAAGATGAGGTTTGTACAGGGTGTGACACTTTCTGTTACGTATATCGCCTCTTGAAGCGTGACACATCAAATTACAGTTAGTACAGTAATACATACGGGGCCTCCCCATGATACAGTTTGCGTGTAAACGTTACTTGCGTTATGTCCCGGTTGTTACGAGCGCCTCCTGAAGATGTAGATTTTGTTCTGTATGACGTTAAATC